>NC_057807.1:107205667-107207672 GCF_018294505.1 Triticum aestivum
GAACAAGCTAGTTACTGTACATAATTTTGTAGTCGCTTCAATAAATGGTTTTGTTTCAACAAAAATAGCACAAGGGTTATACTAAATTCTGAAGGCATTCTTTTGGAAACAGAAATTCGGAATTCATCTTGTTCTTGCTTGCTGCTGGATAGGTGTAGCATGTTGTATAATACGATTGCAAGGCTCCCACTGTTCTGAGAAAATCCGAAGGAGGACACCAGTCATGAATTTCTGCCAGGTCAAAAGTACACTGAGATGTTTCTGTATGAAAAGAATCAAATGCAATGTATGCATGCAATTCCTTCAGAAACCTGCAATTGCTGTCTATTTTTACAGCTGTCTGGCGCAAACAGTACATCCTGTGTGGACCAGAGAGAACCCAATCTTGTTGTGTGAGGACAAGGAGAAGTCCAGCTAGAAACAAAAAGGCCAAGCAATGCCAAAACCTAGCAGAAAAAGGGCATTTCAGCTGGCATTTTCAAAGGATTCTCTTCCTAGCAGCAAAATGCCATGGATCCATCGTCAATCAACATCTGATATGCCTCTCTTTTCCCATGAGACCTCCGCCGTAGTTCATTCTTGAATCCTCTGCTATATCTGGGTTATCTTCTTCGTTTTCGCAAACGCAGTTTACAAAATTCTTCTTCCTCAAGGTCTGTAAAACTTTATCGTTAAAATCGACAGCATGGCCCTGATACAGATGCTCACTGAATTGTTGAAAAATCTGGCACCATGCTGTCCACACATCCTGTCAATTTGCTAGCACAGGTGTTCACCGGAGTATTGAAAACTTACTGGGTATGTGTGACCAGGTGGTCCTAAGGAGTAATAAAATTTGGTCCCTGAATAATAAAGCTGGGTACTTCCATGCCATGATATAGGATCATAATTATTAATAGCCATCAAGGTGCAGGTGCAGATGCCCAAACCCTAATCGAGCTTCACCAAATGTGGGCCTGTTTCTGTGATGGGATCAAGGAGTTTAGATCACAGATCAAAACAGTTTGACGGCTGAGATTCAGGAAGACTTGGAGACTATCTTCTTTTCTCGGAATGGTGTAAAGGCCAAGCATCCTTTCGCATGTACCCCAGATAGCAAGTCCAATTCTTGGACACTGTAGGGACAAGAGTTTCCAAAGGGATGTGTCAGAAGAAAGAAAAAACTTTGTTTTTCTTATGAAAAGTAAAAACAAACACAAAACCATTATTAAGGGAAAGGGATACACCAAGAAATGGACAGAACCTCTCTGTATTTTCTTTGTGGTGTAGATCAACTCTAGGATGAAATGGACCTTGATCTTTTCATGTACTCATATGGAAAAATTCAGGTAAAGTTAATAGAGCTGAATAATATTCTACCCTAATTGAAAAGTTATTTGAAGGTCATTCAGCATCTAGAGTAGCATGAACTAAAAAAAAATCTAGAATAACATTTCATAGGATTACACTTCTTATACCTACATAAAATTTCACAATGCCAAACCTTGCTAAATAGTATAAAAAAGTGTAATTTCGTAACATTTTACTCTTATTTTTCGAGGTACAAATATTGCGAGATGACAGTCACACTAAACAACAAACAACGCGAAATGGAGCAAGCATAACAACATGGTATGTTAATATTCCTACAGGACATTAGTGTAGAACAAATCTCTACGTCCATCACTAGAAAGTTCAATTCTCACGTGTAATAAATTATCAAGTACTCCCTCCATCCGAAAATACTTGTCATCAAAATGACAAAAAAGGATGTATTTAGAACTAAAATACATCTAGATACATTCCCTTTTATTCATTTTGATGACAAGTATTTTCGGACGGAGGGAGTAGTTATCAACATTAATTTAGAAGGTTCTGACCCTTTAACGTTGACACCATAAACATCAAAGAAGATTTCAACGCTTCTGGTTGAAACCTTTTTAAAGTCGACATAAATAAAAATTGATATATTGTTGCCCGTAAATAGCTTGATTTTGTACCGGAGTCATATAAGTTAAGATATGTA
>NC_057807.1:107208038-107218497 GCF_018294505.1 Triticum aestivum
TGCATTTATTAATTAGAATAAAAGCAAATATAAGCCACCAAGAATTCGATACTGGATCAACTCCGTCGACACGTGAACCCTAGCGATGATCAATGGTGCTACAAATTCACAGTTTGACATGGAGCTACAAATTCAAGAACAAGAACCAATGGACGGAGTAGTAAATCCTTTTATTAAGGACGCCAATATACATCTGATAAGGAGTAACCCGAGTGAATGATCGCTCCCCTATGCAAGGAGGAATGAATGAACGTTTCTGTTCGCTCAAAAAACCCACTCCCAGTGAACGCTTCAGAATTACTCCCTCTGTAAACTAATATAAGAGCGTTTAGATCACTACTTTAGTATTCTAAACGCTCTTATATTAGTTTACGGAGGGAGTACCATGCAAAAAATAGATAATATTGTTGTGTTGCTGTAAAGGATTGGCCATGTTCTAAAGTGGAAATTGCTATACTAAAAAATCGTTATGCTGACTGAAGGGAATTACCGTGGTACATCAACCGAAAAAGCTGAAAAATGCCGTGCTCTAAAAATTGAAATTGCCATCCCAAATGTGTTCGCTCAAATTATCATCATAAGCGAATCATTTGTCGCCAACTTTATAGTTTGCTCAAAAGGGTATGTGAGAGCGAATGCTTTAGGTTCCGTGAGTGGGATCCGACGTGGCTGAGGGCGTTCGCTCAGATTTCTTTTTTACTGGGTTATTAATATACTATTTTAATATGGCGAAATCATCTCCATCGGAATTTAATAGAGAAATTATTATATTCATCATGGCAATTGAATCCTTGGCCCTCTGTCATGAGCTGTGAGCTGAGCTGGAAAAGTAAAAAACCAGTGGAATTCGAGGAAATAGATGAATAGATTTCCATTTTTAAAACCAAATCGCCATACAGAATAGAGTAATTTATTCCTCCTGTCTCGTCTCTCGTGTTGTTTGGCTCCTCGGGATGTTCTTCTTGCCTCTTTCGGACCAACCCCAGCCCCAACCCAAACCCCAAATTCCCCCATCCCAAATCCCAAATGCCTCCTGTCCAGTGGTGTGGTGCTCTCTCTCCTCCCTCCCGCTAGCTCGCGCCTGACCAGCCGCCTCGCCTCCGCATTGCCACTCCGCTGCCGGCGCCTTATCCTCCCTCCCCCTTTCTTGGTGAGAAAAGGCTCCCGCCCTCGCCGATTCTTGGCCGTCTCTTCCGGAGATCTTTTGCCCCGCTGTTTCTGGGTTTTCTTTAGAGGAAGGAGGGGAGGCCGGGTCGCGTGGCGAATCCCAGGTAATCCTGTGGTGTATTTGCGGGACAGGAGAATTTTCAGCCAAGATTTGGTTGGGTCCTGGTCTTGTGCGCGTGACCTGGGATTTGATTCGGTGGGTGGGCGTTTGTTTATGGAGGGATTCTGCCTTTGTTTAAAATTGCGGCGGACGAATTGGGGATTGCGTCGCTCCACTCGTCGTTTGTTTCGAATAGATATTGCATCAGCCTTGTGCTCATGTTCTTGCGCTAATTTCGTTGCCCATCATTCATGTATGATTGCGCAGGTTGGAGATCCTATTGAGCTCTGGAGATGAGGAGGCGCCTGTGCTTTTGCCTTGTGCTGAGGAACTAGAGCCAGGTTGCAGGCAGGACTTCCAATGGATAAGCAAAAGAATCACAAGAATGCAGAAATGGGGAATGATGTGTTCCGCAGAATAATTCTTAATCAGGTTGGCAGGGACATCGGTTTGGAGGAGGAGAACGTGCCTTGCAATACCCCGAGAAACTCCGTTCATTCGCGGTTTGGTGGCTCATCTGCCAAATTTGCTGCTTCCACCAGTGGAAGTACCGGTGCTGAGTTGGTCAGCCCAGGCGAGTATGTCAGAGATCCTGGATCCATATTGAGCTTGCAGCCTTGGATTTTCAAGAGGAGCAGCACGAAGAACAATGAGGAAATGGTGGTTCCAAGTGGTAGCAGGTCAGTTGGTAGAGGCAAGAATCTGGTGGATGGCTTTCGAGATGGTTCGACTACTGAGGTTTCCACAAGAAGCCCTGGTCTTGGTTCTGGGCCTGGAAGAGGTCGAGGTGCTCTTAGGAGCAGACGAGCCCAGAGGCATTTTATTAATCCACTCGTCGCAACAGAGAACTCATACATTCCACAACTTTACAATGAGAAATTCGAGTTTGAAGAATGCACATTTGCTCCAGTTCCATCCCCAGCTTCTGCTAGGCCATTCATTGTAACAGATGGGAGAAGAATCATTAGTAAATCACGCTATGAACCAGTGCCTGTACCCTTTGGTATTGGGTTCGACAAGGAAGAATCTCGAAATGGCTCAAAAGTGCCAGAAAGTGTTGTTGGGATTGCTCCGCTACCTGAGCTGAATAAATCCAAAAGGGGATCCCAAACAGAAAGATATAGTAAACCATCAAAACCAGCAGGTAATTTGGCGTCACACCACAATTCCTGCAATATAATTGAAGCAGTTTCAACATGTTTTTTTCTATCACTTGATGCAATCCGCTGAAACAAAGCTAGTCATGAATAGTGTATTAGTAGACATGCCTCCTGAATTCATCATTTGTAATTTTCAAGTGAAACTTTTTTCAAATGAAGAGTGTGATTACGTTTTGCAGTTAATACTAGTAGAAATTTCGCCGTCATGTGTGGAACCTCTGTTCCTTGCCCTGATGACACTAGTTGAACTATCACATATTTTTCTTAAGTCAGTCTTAGTATTGTTAAAAAAACAATTGCCATTCCTGAAATATCGAGTGACTATCCTAATCTCCCAGAATTTGCTCAATCTGCGCGACTGCTTTTTGCTTGCTTGGGTCATTAGAGCTGTTAAACGATGAAGAATTTTTGTAAGATCTATCCGTACTATTTCAACAGGGCTAGACTGATTTATCATTTCAGGACAAATTGTGCTTGAACAACATTCATGTTTCCTGGTTGCTTCTTTCTCTTATCTCTTGCTAATGGTTGTAAAAAAATGTTATAATACCTATTAAGTAGGCTATTTTGGATGCTGATGTTTTGCTACAAATGTTATGCTTCATACTGAGTTGTTGTTTTGGGGTTTCCCCCCACTTGAAGCATTCAAATCCTAAATACATACATTTGATCTGCAGGTTTACTTGAACGAATGCTCATGTTCTCCAGTGGGGTTGGCATTGGTATTTTATCTTCCTCTCTATCAAGCAAAAAAGATCTTGATTCGTTGAACGGCACACTGAAGCGAATGGAGAACTTGGTTCAGGATTTGCAAGATGAGCTGGAGATGAAAGAGGGGTTAACTGTGAAGGAATTGCCTAATGAAACATCTGGTGAACTAGATGGTAAATCAACAACTGTCGAACAAAATCATCTTTACATACTTGTACTAAAAAGTTTGTGATCCTTTTTATTTTCCACTCCTGATAACAGATGGCAATATCAAAGCTCACACCCCTGATTCAATATCAATGAGCAAAATTGAAGCAGAACTTGAAGCCGAGCTTGCGAGGCTGGAGTTAAATATCACTTCAAACCACTTGGAAGAAGAACCGTTTGACTTGATTGAGGTAACAATCTCGTATCAAAATGTTATACATGACATCTTAATTAGGCTACAGCCTACAAGCACACTAAATAGAATTCCACATTTCTAGATCGATCAGGAGTTCATTGGAGATATTGTTCAGGGGGAACTGAAGAGCGACATGATTCGTTGTGACATTGCTGATTACAGCAGTGATAGTGACCATGGCAGGGACAGCAGACAAAGCTCCCCAGATTACACACATGAGACAAACTATCCTGTCTCACCTAGAGATCTCAATCTCCGTCTCCACAAGGTGATCCAGCATAGGCTGGAAGAGCGAATCAAGGAGCTTGAGACAGCACTAGCTCAGAGCCAGAAGCAGGCGCAACTGCACATGATGGCAAGAGAGCGAGTCTTCTCCGAACAGACGTGCTTAAACAGTGATTCAGGTTCTTCTTCCAACCAGGATAGTCCATTGTTTATACAAGAAACTAGCTCCTCCGCCGAACCTTTCTGTCTAAATCTATCTGGAGACGCACTAGAAGCCTACGATGAAGCCTATGAAGAATTCATGAGAATTGCTGACTCCCCTTGCACCACAAGTACAAACGGGAGGCCTCAGGTAAATGAAGATTACTCAGTGGACCGCAGCTTGATCTGGGGCTTGGAAGATGAGAGCGCTACGGAGCTGAAAGAGGACAGCACTTGGGAGCAGGCTGTGAAGAGCGGGGACCCTAACAGAGCTCAAGAGAGCGATGGAGACGAGTCGGGCGACGAGGATGACCACGATAGTGAAATGCTCATCCAACAGATTGTAGAGAGAACTAAGCAAGGCTCACCTGTACTCATACATGCTCAAAGAATGTTGTTTTCTGTGGATGATTAGGTTGCAGGACTATATTGTATACCATTGAAATTTTGATATAGCATGTAGTGTTGACTGATTACTCAGGGAAAAAGAAGAAGCAAAATATTAGTTTGGTGAAATTTTCTGGTTATATAATTCTTTTTTACGTGTGACCAGTCACAAACTATCTTGTTTATGCCCAGTGTGGTGGTCAGGCATTGGGGGACTAGTGGCAACATTACTATTACACTACAAGAGTGAAACTGGAAAGGTAACAGGGATCACACTGGGTTGGGAACTATTTATGCACACTCCAAATGTGGAATTATCACACTGGGTTGGGAACTATCACACTGGGTTTGCGCCACCTTTGATACTTTTTGAAGTTCATTTTCAACATATTCCAGGAGAAAGTTTAATTTCCGCTGATGTGTGACACTAGGATTTTTGTTAGTTCTGGACAGCAGATATTTCACTGTGAAAGGAAAAACCTCTCCTTTGTTACTGGATTCGTACAGAATGAATAGTGAGATCTTCTAAAAAATAGCTTGTAGCATCGATTCATAAAAGGCAAGTAAGGGTCCGTAGACATTAGCTAGATACTTCCTCCGTTTCTTTTTAGTCTGCATATAAAATTTGATCAAAGTCAAACTTTGTAAAGTTTGACCAACTTTATAGAAAAAAAATATTAACATCTACAATACTAAAGCTATACGATATGAAAATTGATTTCATGATGCATTTAACAATATTGATTTCATATCGTGAATCTTGATATTTTTTTCTATAAACTTAGTCAAAGTTAACAAAGTTTGACTTTGACCAAATCTTATATGCAGACTAAAAAAAACGGAGGGAGTATCTTCCTCTCTCTCTCTTTTGATTCTCAATACAATCGTCTCTTGAAGATCTACTTGATGCAACTCTTTATAGCTATTTATCCAATCTACCACAAATTATCTATCTTTTTACCGTGGAGGAATTGGCAACCCCTATTACGTGCCGGGTTGCAAGTATTTGTGTTTTGTGTGCAGGTACTGTTTGCATAGTGTTGCTTGGTTCTTCAACTGGATTGATACCTTTTTTTCATAACTGAGGGAAATACCTACCGTAGCTGCACTTCATCATCCCTTTTTGTTTGGAAAAATACCGACGCAGTTTCAAGCGACATCAAAAAGAATTTCTGGCACCATTGCCGGGGAGACATCATCAACATCTATCAGGTTCCTAATCACAAATCTCATCTCCTTGCAATTTACATTATTTTACATTTGCCTCTCGTTTTCATCTCCCCCTCTTCACAAAATTTGCCGTTCTATTCGCCTTCTTTTTCGTTCGCTTTTTTCTCGTCAATTTTTTTTGCAATTTTGTTTGCATAGTCATGATGCCTCAAGAAAATACCAAGTTGTGTGACTTTCCAATACCAATAATAATAATTTTATCAGCACGCCGATTGCTCCTCCTGCCACTAGTGCGTAATGTTGTGATATTAATGCCGCTTTGTTGAATCTTGTTATGAAAGATCAATTTTCCGGTACTCCTAATGAGGATGCCGCATCCCATCTAAACACACTCGTAGAATTGTGTGATATGCAAAATAAAAAAGACGTGGAGAATGATACCGTGAAGTTGAAATTATTTCCTTTCTCTTTGAGGGATCGTGCAAAAAAATTGGTTTTCTTCTTTGCCTCGCAATAGTATCGATTCTTGGGATAAGATGCTTTTATTAATAAGTATTTTCCACCCGCGAAAATTATTTCCCTTAGAACTCAAATCATGGATTTTAAGCAACTTGAGCATGAACATGTTGCACAATCTTTGGAAAGAATGAAGTTGATGCTAAGAAATTGTCCTACTCATGGTTTAAATCTTTGGATGATTATACAAAAAAAAATTATGCGGTATTGAATTTTGTTTCTAGAAATCTTTTAGATTCCGCCGTGGGTGGTACTTTTATGGACATTACTTTGGGTGAATCTACTAAATTGCTAGATAATATTATGTCAAATTATTCACAATAGCATACTGAAAGAACACCTACTAGTAAAAAAGTTAATTCGGTTGAAGAAATTAGTACGTTGAGTGAAAAAGTTGATGCTCTTATAAAATTGGTTGCTAATAAAAGTGCTCCTATTGATCTTAATGATATGCCTTTGCCTACTTTGATTGAGCAAAACAGTGACCCCGTAGATGTGAATTTTATCTCGCGAAACAATTTTAATAACAATGCTTATAGAGGTAATTTTAATCCTAGGCTTTTTCCTGGAAATTCCTCTAATAATTATGGTAATTCCTATGGTAATTCTTCTTACAATAATAATAGGAACCCCTCTAATCTTGAGAATAATATTAAAGGATTTATCAATTCTCAAAAAGCTTTCAATACTACGATAGACGAAAAGTTGAATAAGATTGATGATATCTCTAGGAGTATTGATAGAATTTCTCATGATGTAGAAAATCTCAAGATTAAAATTTTTCCACCCAAGGTTGATATTAGTGAGTCAATTAAGGCTTTATATGTCTCTATGGGTGAAAGTAAGAAAAGAACCGCGATGCTTAGATCTAAAAGAGAATTTTTAGAAAGGGCATTTTCTAGTGATTACTTTCATAAAAATGATGGAGATCTTAAAATGATTGGTGTTTCTTCTATTGATTCCTTGTTTAGTAAAATTAAAATTGATGATAAAGGGACTGAAAAGAGTCAACTTTAGCTAGAGGGTGTCCCGATAATTTGGAGGGTGAAAATCTTGATGAAAAATTTGATAAAAGTGAGTTTGGAGAGGTTAAAACTTTAACTAGTGATGTGCCCACTCTTTTGAATTACAAAAACTTTAATTATGATAATTTCTCTTTGATTGAATGTATTTATTTGTTGCAATCCATGATAAATTGACTCCATGCTTATGAACGAAATAAAGCTTTTACTAAACATGTCGTAGATGCCATGATGAAAGCTTTAGAAGGAAAGTTGGAATTAGAGATTTCAATTCCTAGAAAATTACATGATGAATGGGAACCTACCATCAAAGTCAAGATTAAAAATTATGAGTGCTTTGCTTTATGTGATTTGGGTGCTAGTGTTTCCACAAATCTGAAATCTTTATGTGATGTGCTTGGTCTTACTGATATTGAAGAATGTTCTCTTAATTTGCACTTGGCGGATTCCACTATTAAAAAGCCTTTAGGAAGAATTAATGATGTTCTCATTCTCTATGTTCCCATAGATTTTATTGTTCTTGATATTGATTGCAATCCGTCTTGTCCAATTATACTTGGTAGACCGTTTTTACGTACTATAGGTGCCGTGATTGATATGAAAGAAGACAATATTAAATTTCAATTTCCACTAAGAAAGGGTATGGAACACTTCCCTAGAACAAGAATTAAGCCACCATATGAATCAATAATGAGGGCATCCTATGGATCAAAAACTAAAGATGACAATACTTGAATCTATGCATTATGCCTAGCTAGGGGCATAAAATGATATCACTTGTTGGGAGACAACCCAATGAATAAAATTTAGTTTTGCCTTTTTCTTTCTGTTCTTGAGTGTTTGCACAATTATGATTTTTTTAATGTTTTAATTAGTTTTTGTGCCAAGTAAAGCCTTTGGGATCATGTTGGGTGATAGTTGATTTGATCTTGTTGAAAAGACAAAAACTTTTGCATCCAGTAGCAGAGTTTTGTCAAATCATAGAACTGACGAAAAATTCTGATTTTTTTACAAAAGATTGATATACAAATTTCCAACGTCGTCCTAATTTTTTAGAATTTTTGGAGTTACAGAAGTATGGACAAAGTCCAGATTACTACAGACTATTCTGTTTTTGACTGATTTTGTTTTCGTTGAATTGTGTGCTTATTTTGATGAATCTATGGATTGTATCCAGGGTATAAGCCATGGTAAAGTTGGAATACAGTAGGTATAATACAATAATAAAATATGAATGGGTTTGCAACAGTACTTAGAGTGGGATTTGCTTTCTTATACTAATGGATCTCATGAAGGTTTTGTTAAGTTTTGTGTGATTGAAGTTTTTCAAGTTTTGGGTGAGATCACGATGGATGAAGGAATAAGGAGTGAAAAGAGCCTAAGCTTGGGGATGCCCCATGGCACCCCAAGATAATATTCAAGGAGAACCAAACAACTAAGCTTGGGATGCCCAAAAGGCATCCCGGGGCATCCCCTCGTTCTTCTACGAGCATCGGTATTTTACTTGGAGCTATATTTTTATTCGTCACATATCATGAGTTTTGCTTGGAGCGTCTTGTATTATATGAGTCTTTGCTTATTTTTCTTTTTAGTTTGTCACAAGTATTCTTGCTGGACACACCTATTTGAGAGAACCAAAATTATGCTATGATTTGTTAGAATTGCTCATTATGCTTCGCTTAAAAAAATTTGAGCTATGAAAATTGCTCTAGTGCTTCACTTATATATTTTTTACCGCGGTGTGCTTTAATATTTTTGAAAAAATGATCTCATGCTTCACTTAGATTTTTTTGAGAGTTAGTAAATTTTTGAAGAAATTCTCTCATGCTTCACTTATATTATTTTGAGAGACGAAAATTATATGCTCATGTTCTTCACTTAAATTTGTTTGAGCTATTCAAAAGCAATTGCAATATGTGAAATTAGTCCCAAAATGATAGATATTCAAGAGGGATATAATAAAAAATTTCATGAAGATCATTGGACAAAATAAACTTGATTCTTTGTAATAGTTTTGAGATATGATGATAGTGATATGTGAGTCATGTTGGTGAGTAATTATGCTTTAGTAAGAATATTGGTGTTAAGGTTTGTGATTCCCTATGCAAGCACGAAAGTCAATAGTTATGCAATGAAATTACATCCTACTTAAGGTGCATTATTTGGTGTTAGTTATACTTAATGCTTGCTTATGTGATTTTTCGTTTCTTGGTTGGTTGCTTCTCAATCTTTTTGCTAGCCTCCACTTGTACTAAGTAGAAATACTACTTGTGCATCCAAAATCTTTAAACCCAGTTTTGCCATATGAGCCCACCATACCTACCTATATGCGGTATTTCCGTGCCGTTCTAAGCAAATTTGTATGTGCCATCTCCAATTTTTAAAATGAATTTCCTTTTTGTGTGCCCGTACTAAAGGAAATATGCCCTAGAGGCACTAATAAAGTTGTTATTTTATATTTCCTTATTCATGATAAAGGTTTATTATTCATGCTAGAATTGTATTGATCGGAAACTTAAATACATGTGTGAATACATAAACAAATACCGTGTCCCTGGTAAGCCTCTACTAGACTAGCTCGTTAATCAAAGATGGTTATGGTTTCCTAACCATAGACATGTGTTGTCATTTGATAACAGGATCACATCATTAGGAGAATGATGTGATGGACTAGACCCACCCGTTAGCTTACCATATTGGTTGTTCATTTTTATTGCTATAGCTTTCTTCATGTCAAATACATATTCCTTCGACTATGAGATTATGCAACTCCCGAATACCGGAGGAATACCTTGTGTGCTATCAAATGTCACAACATATCTGGGTGATCATAAATATGCTCTACAGGTATCTCCGAAGGTGTTTGCTGAGTTGGCATAGATTGAGATTAGGATTTGTCAATCCGAGTATCGGAGAGGTATCTCTGGGCTCTCGGTAATACACATCATAAGCTTGCACGCAAACGATTAAGGTGTTAGTCATGAGGTGATGTATTACAGAACGAGTAAAGAGACTTGCCGGTAACGAGATTGAACTAGGTATGAAGATACCGACGATCGAATCTCGGGCAAGTAACATACCGATGGACAAAGGGAATTGCGTATGTTGTCATAACGGTTTGACCGATAAAGATCTTCGTAGAATATGTAGGAGCCAATATGGGCATCCAGGTTCCGCTATTGGTTATTGACCGGAGAGGTATCTCGGTCATGTCTACATAGTTCTCGAACCCGTAGGGTCCGCACGCTTAACATTCGTTGATGATATAGTGTTATATGAGTTATGTGATTTGGTAACCGAATGTGTTGGAGTCTCGAATGAGATCATGGACATGACGAGGAGTCTTGAAATGGCCGAGGGTTAAAGATTGATATATAGGACGATGGTATTCGGACAC
>NC_057807.1:107218779-107233242 GCF_018294505.1 Triticum aestivum
CCTGGCAAAAGTTATGGGCCTTATGGGCCAAGAGAGGGATCACACTAGCTACAAGGGGCCGGTGCACCCCCATAGCAGGCCGATCTAGGAGAAGGAAAGAGGGGAAGGGAAAGGAAAGTGTGGAGTAGGACTCCCCCTTCCTTCCCTCCCCCCTCTTTCCTTCCTCCTTGTCCAAACATGGCAGGGGGGTGCGGCCAGAGCAGGAGCCCTAGGGATGGCCGACCACCTACATGGTGTGCAGGCTGCCTCCCCTCCCCTCCCACCTATATATATGTGGGAGGGGGGGGGGCGCCTAGCACACAACAGATCAATTGTTAGCCGTGTGCGGTGCCCCCCTCCACCGTTTACACCCCCGGTCATATTTTTGTAGTGCTTAGGCGAAGCCCTGCAGAGATCACTTCAGCATCACTGTCACCATGCCGTCGTGCTGACGGAACTCATCTACTACCTCTCCGTCTTGCTGGATCAAGAAGGAGGAGGACGTCACCGAGCTGAACGTGTGCTGAACGCAGAGGTGACGTATGTTCGGTACTAGATCGGTTGGATCGCGAAGAAAGTTCGACTACATCAACCGCGTTGTGAAACACTTCCACTTACGGTCTACGAGGGTACCTAGATACACTCTCCCCTCTCGTTGCTATGCATCTCCTTGATAGATCTTGAGTGTGTGTAGATTTTTTTTGTTTTCCATGCAACGTTTCCCAACAATGGCATCCGAGCTAGGTCTATGCATAGATGATATGCATGAGTAGAACACAAAGAGTTGTGGGCGATGATAGTCATATTGCTTACCGCCAATGTCTTATTTTGATTCGGCGGTATTGTGGGATGAAGTGGCCTGGACCAACCTTACATGTCCACGCACATGAGACTGGTTCCACCGACTGGCATGCAACTAGTTTTGCATAAAGGTGACTGGCGGGTGTATGGTTCTCCTACTTTAGTTGAATCGAATTTGACTGCGGCCGGTCCTTGAAGAAGGTTAAAACAACAAACTTGATGAATCACCATTGTGGTTTTATGCGTAGGTAAGAACGGTTCTTGCTAGAAGCCCGTAGCAGCCACATAAAACTTGCAACAACAAAGTAGAGGACGTCTAACTTGTTTTTGCAGGGCATGTTGTGATGTGATATGGTCAAGATATGATGTGATATATGTTGATGTATGATATGATCATGTTTTGTAATATCGACACCCGGCAGGAGCCTTAGGGTTGTCTCTTTATTGTATGAAGTGCAAGCGCCATGTAATTGCTTTACTTTATCACTATGCGTTAGCCATAGTTGTAGAAGCAATAGTTGGAGTGACGACCTTGATGCAACAACGCTACGATGGAGATCAAGGTGTCGAGCCGGTAATGATGGAGATCATGACAATGCTTTGGAGATGGAGATCAAAAGCACAAGATAATGATGGCCATATCATGTCACATATTTTGATTGCATGTGATGTTTATCCTTTATGCATCTTATTTTGCTTAGAACGGCGGCAACATTATAAGATGATCCCTTCAATTAATTTCAAGATAAAAGTGTTCTCCCTGAGTATGCACCGTTGATATAGTTTGTCGTTTTGAGACACCACGTGATGATCGGGTGTGATAGACTCTACATTCACATACAACGAGTGTAAAACAGTTTTTCACATGCATAATACTTGGGTTAAACTTGACGAGCCTAGCATGTACAAACATGGTCTCGAAACACTGGAGACCGAAAGGTCGAACATGAGTCATGTAGTAGATATGATCAACATAGAGATGTTCACCATTGATGACTACTGTCAGTGTCAAAACCGGCGGATCTCGGGTAGGGGGTCCCGAACTGTGCGTCTAGGCGGATGGTAACAGGAGACAAGGGACATGATGTTTTACCCAGGTTCGGGCCCTCTTGATGGAGGTAAAACCCTACGTCCTGCTTGATTGATATTGATGATGTGGGTATTACAAGAGTAGATCTACCACGAGATCAAGGAGGCTAAACCCTAAAAGCTAGCCTATGGTATGATTGTTGTTATTGTTGTTGTCCTACGGATTAAAACCATCCGGTTTATATAGACACCGGAGAGGGATAGGGTTACATAGAGTCGGTTACAATGGTAGGAGATCTACATATCCGTATCGCCAAGCTTGCCTTCCACGCCAAGGAAAGTCCCATCCGGACACGGGACGGAGTCTTCAATCTTGTATCTTCATAGTCTTGGAGTCCGGCCGATGATGATAGTTCGGTTATCCGGACACCCCCTAGTCCAGGACTCCCTCAGTAGCCCCTGAACCAGGCTTCAATGACGACGAGTCCGGCGCGCATATTGTCTTCGGCATTGCAAGGCGGGTTCCTTCTCCGAATAGTTTGTAGAAGACTGTGAACACCAGGATAGTGTCCGGCTCTGCAAAATAAATTCCACACTCCACCGTAGAGAGAATAATATTTACACAAGTTCAATCTGTTGACGTATTTCGTGGCGTGACGTCACACCACAACCAAGCCTTTACTTGAATCATTTTTATTATACCGCCTCAGCGCGTTTAGCGAAGCGGTTTCCTTGGCACGTCTTGTCGAAGCAGAGATCGTGTTCCCCTTATTCTGGATTCTCATCAATACGGGCGTGGGTAACCCAACCGCGCCCGTTGCCACGCCCCCTCTATCGAAGGCGAGTTCTAAACGGTCACAGATACGACTCTTGGTATTCTCCCCCTTTATAATGAGACCAAGGCCCATTCCTTTTCTTCAATCCTCAATCGAATCCGCCCCTCGCCCCGAGTTCCAACACCCAGGGCTCCAGATCCGGGTACTTTGGACCTTCGACAATGTCCGGCTCCGACCTTCAGGGCCGGTGGATGCCCTCCTCCGTCACGGAAGAGGACGTGCTAAAGCTTAGGGACGCCAGGTACTTAACCTACGAGATTTCGCATAGGTTGCCTGCCCAAGGGCAAGTCATTCCTACCTCGGAGCCTAGCGAGAGCGTCGTGTTCGTGCCTCACCTCCGTCGGGGTCTAGGCTTCCCGATGGATCCCTTCGTGAAGGGGCTCTTGTTTTACTATGGGCTGGAATTCCACGACCTGGCTCCGGAGTCTATCATCCATATCTCATCGTTTATTGTCGTCTGCGAAGCCTTCCTCCGCACTACCCCTCACTTTGGTTTGTGGCTCAAAACCTTTAATGTGGACCCGAAGATGATTGAGGGGCGTTAGGCAGAGTGCGGAGGGGCGGTTATAAGCAAGAGGGCCGACGCTCCATGGCCCGAGGGCTCTTTTTAGGAGGAGCTCGGTTTGTGGCAACAGGAGTGGTTCTATATCACCGCTCCCAGGGGCAGCAGGCAGAGGCCGCCGCCCGCCTTTTGCCCGGGCCCTTGTCACGACCGGTTTTCCAATAAAAATATTTATTGAGAAACCAATCTTTTGAGTCCAGTATGAGAGAAATCCTCCTCACTGGTAGACAAATTCTTGATACAATAAGCCAGTAGCATAAAATATATTACAGGGTCGAACTACGGTTGCTCAACCAAATTATTACAAGCACGCCAATAATTATACATGATGGCGGACATGACACAGTGGTGTGGAGGCATACTACTGACTCGAGGATAGGGCGGTGGTGGAAAAACACAGCGGGGAGAGAGATACAAGACTCTAAAACTATCATCTCATCGAGCGTTGAGGTGAGGCTCGATGAATTTATGTCACACCCTAGCTAGTCATGCATTAGAGTGTTGCATCATGTTTACTCTTTCATCAGAAACTTGAAATGGGGATGACAGAACCCCCAGTCCCCTCTGAAACCAACTAGGGTTTACTAAAATAATTTTCAATGAACCTGAAATGCCCTTCTAAAATGCCCATCATTTTTGCCTTGGATCAGAACCTCTGCCAAAAGTGGTGCACATTTTCCTAGGCCATCCTAGGGTTTTTGAATTAAATTATAAATATTTGAATTTGGGCATTTAAAATAATATAAAATATTTAAATGCTCAAATATCTCCAAACTAAAATGTTTCATGTTGGAAATAATCCAACTATGGATCAGGAGTAGTTTGGTGATTTTTGGAGTTGCCTAGGTATTTTATTTAATCCAACAAAGTTGCAGATATATTAAATAAAAACAGAAATAGAAAAAAAGGGGAAAACCTACCTGGCGCCACCGCAGGCCCACTAGCCAGCCCACCTGCCGGCCCAGCCCAGCACCGCTCCAGCGAGCTGCTTGCCGGCCAGGCAGGCAGGCAGGTGCCCGACGGCGACCGCGGCGTGCGCCACGCACCTGCTCGCCGCCTCGCCGCTCCCCTCGCCAGGTGACGACGTGGATCGGCCTCTCTCTCTCCCCCGAACCCCTCAGACACCCCCTCTCCTCTCCAGCTCCTCCCCCTCGCACGCCCCAGCCATGGCCGACGCCATCGCCGCCACCCCCTCGCCGTAGCCACGCCCTCCGACCACCCCACGCCGTCCCACCGTGTCCAGGAGCTCCGCCGCTGTCCACTTCATCGAGCAGCCGAGCCCCGAGCGCTCGCAACGCCCGAGACCACCGCACCGACCTCGCCTGAGCTCACCGTCGCCGGAGATCCCCTTCAACGCCGTCGTCGCTCCGGTCCATCTCCGGCCGCACCAAGGACTCCGTCGCACTCACTGTGAGCTTAGCCATCTTCCCCTCCCTTCCGTTCTTGCTCCCGAGCCGTGTAGCAACCTCCCGGAGCTCAACCGCACCCACCGCCATGGAGCTCGTCGCCGACGTGCTCCCGGTCATCCTCCGGCCACAAGATGGTGTCCATCTTGCTCACCGCGTTCCACAGCACCTAGCTAGCCACTCCACGAGCCTCACCGAACCCTCTAGCATCAAGTTCACCTCCGACCGAACCTCGGTGGCCGCCAAAGTCGTCGCCGGCGTCGACTCCGGCCACCCCGACCCCAACGGACTCCGCCAAGAGCTGCGGGTTGCCCTCAGCTCCACTCCGGTGGCCTCCGCGATCCATTTGGTGGCCGAAACGACCAAAATCACTTCCGCCGCCGCGTCGGGCTCGCCGGCGACTAAACGCCGGCAGCCGACACTGACTTTGACCACGGGTGGGCCCTGGTTGACTCCTCTGAGTCAATGACAGGTGGGGCCCAGCCCTGTTAATTAAACAGGATTAGTTTTAATTAAGTTTTAATTAAAATAATCACCCTGACATGCGGGACCCACTGTCAGGTTTGACCTGGACCAGTTCCGTTGACCTGCTGACGTCACACTGACGTCATGCTGACGCAGTAATTGAATTTCTGGATTTAAATTAAATCAGGAAATTCCAGAATATTATTTAAACTTCAAAAATTCATAACTTTTATTCTGTAACTCCAAATTGGACAAGTTATATATGAAAAATGATCAGAAAAATCCAATCTATCCATCTGTACTATTTTCATGCATGATCAAACAAGTTAAATTGATGTTTTAAGCAGAACAAGAAAAGGCACTTTAAAAGGCCATATTTGAATTTGAAATTTGAATCTTTGATTCAAATTTGTTCAAATCCTTCTGGCTTTAGTTGCATTAGCCCAACACACTCATATTGCCATGTTTCATGCATGCATCATATTGTTGCCTATTGTTTGGTAATGTTGTGTATCGGTGCTCTCTGCGGCAGGTTCCGTCCCCGAAGAGTACCCTGATTACCCTAGCGAAGAACCGTATCCGTGCAACGAACCATCAGGCAAGCAACCAACCATTTGATCATATTGATACAATCCCATGTTCTCGCTCCTGCTCTCCTTTACTGCATTAAGACAACGCGATTCCAACTGTTGTGTGCTACGGTAGTTGAACCCATTTCCTCTGCATGACCTGTCATTGCCACAGTAACTAGATGAAACCCACTAGCATGTGTAGGAGTTGATTGAGCCATATGTATGTGTTGTTCCTACCTTGCTATGCCTGCTATGCTTAGAGTCGTGTCAGGTCTGGTTCATCTGGGGGGATGGGCTAGAGTGAAATGTTAATGTCGGTAATGAGAGTGGTGTGGTGAACACGATTTGGTAAAGGTATCGATGAGAGGCCATGTAGGAGTACATGGTGGGTTGTTTCATTGAAGCCGACCTTAAGCACTGAGATCTGTATGTGTGATTTAAGAATCAGCTACTACCATACATTGGGCCCTGAAATATGACCCCGCTCGACTTCTTACTCACCCTAGCTCTCTGTCCAGGAGTTGCAAGTAGTTTCTGGTGTTTGTAGCCTACTGGAGGCCGTGGACAGCGCTGACTGTAGGGGTGGGCTGTGATGCGGTAGGTACGTGGCACGGTGTACCGAATACCCGTTAGGTATCTCGGGAACCCTGTTCACATCGTTCGGGGCCGTATGGGAAACCTCGGCCGGACTCCCTGCGGATGGAACCTGAATAGGCGATAAACCTGGACTAGAGGCTTAAGTGTTTAGGTAGGTCGTGGTCTACACCCACGTCGGCTTTCGCTTGAAGTCTGCCGAGCACATGTCGTGTGCAGACGCTAAGTGGTGGAAACATGTATGAAGAAGTACACCCCTGCAGGGTTATCATAATCTATTCGAATAGCCGCGTCCGCGGTAAAGGACTACTTGGTTGCCTATACAGTTCATAGACAAGTAAATGGAAACTACTAAAAGCCTCAAGATAAGTGTGAGTGCCGAGGATGGCTCTTTCGTAGGAAGACGGAGGTGGATCCTCGGTAGTGTATTGAAGTGGTGAATAGTGGACTCGTGTGCGCAAAACTATTTCAAGTTGGGGTATCGTAGGATAGTCTAGCCAAGAGTCAAAGCTAGCTTGCTGCAATAACTCCACCAACCCTTCTTGATACTATGCATGTATGTAGGTTCTGATGTAAGTCTTGCTGAGTACCTTTGTACTCATGTTGCTATAATCTACATTTTTACAGAAGACGCTGCAACCCCTTCTGATGGGTTCTATGTAGACGTTGACATCAACGAGTAGGCTAAGGACCCGGGTGGTGACCCTGAGCTTGTGATGGACCACGTAGTATAGTTAGGCTTCCAAGCCTCTTTTATTTTACTAGTTGTCTGTACTCAGACAAGTTGTTTCCGCTGCTGGCTTGTATGACTGTATGACTTGTATGTTGGGTCGTAAGACCCGTACCTCTGTGTATGTTATGTATGGCTCTCTGAGCCTTAAATAAAGTACTTGTGTCGTAGAGTCATGTTGTGATGCTTCGTTGTATTTGCACATATCGAGCATATTGTGTGTATGATTGGAATGCTTGGTATGTGTGGGATCTGACTATCTAGTTGTTTATCTTTAGTAGCCCCTCTTACCGGGAAATGTCTCCTAGTGTTACCGCTGAGCCATGGTAGCTTGCTACTGCTCTGGAACACTTAGGCTGGCCGGCATGTGTCCTTCTTCGTTCCTGTGTCTGTCCCTTCGGGGAAATGTCACACTTTGAGTATCGGAGTCCTGTTAGCCCGCTACAGCCCGGTTTACCGGAGTCCTGCTAGCCCAGTGCTACAGCCCGGACCCACTTGCTGATGACCGACACGTTCGAAGCTGGGTCATGGATGCCTGTCCCTGTAAGTCTGTGCCACTTTGGGTTTACGACTAGTCATGTCAGCCCGGGCTCTTTATCATATGGATGCTAGCGACACTATCATATACGTGAGCCAAAAGGCGCAAACGGTCCCGGGAAAAAGGTAAGACGACACCCGTGGGAATACCGTGCGTGAGGCCGCAAAGTGATATGAGGTGTTACCAGCTAGATCGATGTGACATCGAGTCGGGGTCCTGACAGCGTTGGCATCAGAGCCGGACTGCCTGTAGGTTCTCCAAGCCAAACTGGTCGATGTTGAGTCTAGAAATTCTTTAGTTATATGTAGGGGAATTGTTTGTGGGTTGGAACGTAAGGCTCTTTTTACTCCTCTATCTTATGACATTCTGATCTGAGTCAGTCCATTCTTCCACCGGGGGTTAAGGAATTAGGATCTGTTCTCTCTATCAGGATCACGAGTTACTAATCAGTAGTACCTTATAAGTTTGATGGATACAAGCCTAGTTCAGTTCTACTACCACGTTATGTTGCCATAATGGTTTCAGAACTTTGATATGATGATGTTGAGTATGTACGAAATCCTTTGTCAAATGTCTCAAAATCCTTTTTGAGCATTTACAGCTGTTATGCTGCCGAAATTTTGCTAGAAATTCTAATGCCTTTGCACTATGATTATGCTTTCAGATGGCCACTCGCGACCTTAATCAAGTGGTTCGCCTGACTCGATGCCTAGATGTACCCGGCCATACTGCCAAGTTGGTCAGGGTAATGACTGAGGCTGGATACCGCTGGTATCCTGAGTACACGGTCGAAGAGCAATTCCGAGACTTCAATCAAAGCCAGTATCTCTGCACTGTCAGGATATTTCCATCTTATCCTGGATCCACCGAGCCTCTTCACTGTTCCTATGGACTCGGGGTTACTATTGAGATGGCTGTGCAGGACGCCGCCTACTCTATGATGACCATTATGCGAGTCAGATCTGGTTTATTTCGGGACTCTGACTTCCGGTATATGCCAGGATCACTTCCGGGAGCACAAGGGTATCTCCAGGCTATCTATGCTGACTCCACTCAGGAGGATTCACGGACTCGCACCACTGCTGAGATGCTCGAGGATAAGGACCGTGAAAATCGGGCCTTAAGGTTAGAGCTCTTCAATACCCGTGCTGACCACTGGGCCACTTTGACTCGGTTCGCACCGGCGGTGCAAGCTGGATTCTCAGATATGCGCGATCTCTATCCTTTGAGATCTGCTCTGCCAGACGTGATGGTTTGGCGTGATGTAGGAGGCATCACCCCACCTCGCGGTCCCCGCAGGCCACCGTTTGTTGGTCCAAGACCTCATCCTAGCCCCTATGGTCCACAAGCTCCGCGAGATCGTTTGTTTCCGGATGAACATGTTGAGCTTCCAGGCTATGGAGGTGACTTCTATGAGGACTACTACGGATCGGTCTGAGTAGTAGGTAGTATCACTAGTTCGCACTAGCTGTGTTTTCTATCGTTCCGCGTGACTCGTGGGATATGACCTAGTTGTACTCTTTCCGGAGGTGTAGAAAAATAATGTATAGGAGCTTGGAATGCCTCCGATGAGATGTAATCCTCTTTTCACCGTAATAGTACTTTGTTTGGTCTTGTACTAAACCTTGTATGGTGTGTATGACGATGGAATAAAAGAAGCAGTTTCTGTATCTACCATGTCATACGGATGATCATCTTGCATTCCGAGTTATTCCTTACCTTATGTATCCCATGTCGGAATTTTATCATTCTGACTAAATCATTGTCTTATTCACCTAGGATGGTCAACACGCGCGCTAACCCTGCTTCTCAAGAGCAGGCCGAAGGCAGTGAAGCCAGGGATGTAAATCTGCCTCATCCTCCTTCACTAGCCGAGGTTATGATGGAAGCCGAGAGAAACAAGCGGGAGACAAACCGTTTGTTGGAGCGTATTGAACAGAATACAACACACCATCAGAGGGCTAACGTGGTGTCACTCAGTGATTTTATCAAATTGCATCCACCCACGTTCCACCACTCCGTCGAGCCTCTCGACGCTGATGACTGGCTTCGCAGTATCTCTCACAAGCTGCATTCCGCGCTGGTAGCGGAGGCTGACAAGGTCACCTTTGCTGCATATCATCTTGAAGGCCCCGCCAGTCTATGGTGGGAGAATTATGGAGCTATGCGCCCAGCGGGCCATGTCACTACTTGGGCTGAGTTCAGCGAGGCTTTCCGTGAACATCACATTCCGGAGGGTCTCATGGACCGTAAACGTGAGGAATTCTGCAATTTCACCCAAGGCCGACTTTCTGTGGATGTCTATAGCAGGGAGTTTGGTAATCTCGCCCGATATGCAACTGAGGAAGTTTCTACTGACGCCAAGAAGCAAGCAAGGTTCCGTAAGGGCCTTAGTCCTGAGCTTCGCCGCGACCTCCGTCTGCATGAGTGCACATCTTTTTCGAAACTTGTCAACAAAGCCATCAGTGCTGAAACTGGTCAGACTGACTATGACGCAACACGCAAGCATGGACGTGACATGGGTTCCTCATCCGGTGCTGGTCCTCAGAAGCGCCGCGTGTGGGTACCCAACACCGCCCTGCCACCCAGGTTCACACCGAGGCCATCTTTCCAGGCGCCTCGCCCCGCTCAACAGTCTGCTCCAGCCAAGCCCTATGGGGGTCCAACCAATAATGCTCCTCCACGTACTAGTTCCGTGACTTGTTTCAAGTGTGGGGAATCTGGTCATTATATGCGTGAGTGTCCCCAGACCAACCCCAATCAATCTGCTAAAGCTGTTGGCCGTGGCAAGCCGACAGGAAAAGTGTTTCATGCTAAACCGGTCACCGCTTCACGTGGCCATGTCAACTGTATCTCTGCCGAAGAAGCTCAAGAAGATCCCAACGTCGTTCTCGGTACGCTTCTTGTTAATTGCCACCCGGCATCTGTTCTTTTCGATACAGGAGCCTCTCATTCTTTTATATCTGAAAATTATGCTCGTTTGCATAACGTTGCATTCTGTGACTTGCCATCCTCCATGGTAATTCAAACTCCGGGATCCAAATGGCAAACTTCTAGAGTAAGCCATGGAAATGAAATCCAAGTCGACAGACTTGTTTTCCTCGCATCTTTGATAGCCCTTAAATCTTCAGATATTAATATCATTTTGGGTATGGACTGGATGTCAGCTCATCAAGCCAAAATTGATTGCTTCTCTAGGACTGTTCAACTCACCCATCCTTCGGGAAAGATAGTCAATGTCTTGACCCGAATAGCCAAGCGACAATTATATTCTCTTAACGCCAGCCCTTTGCCAGACCTTGAGGACGTTCCGGTAGTCCGTGACTTCCCGGATGTCTTTCCAGAGGAATTGCCAGGTGTTCCACCTGACAGGGATGTTGAGTTTGTGATAGACCTCATTCCAGGAACCGTTCCGATCGCTAGAAGACCTTATAAGATGGCACCCTTAGAACTAGCCGAGCTTAAGAAACAACTCGATGAATCCTTGAAAAAGGGTTTCATCCGCCCTAGTTCATCTCCGTGGGCTTGCCCCGTCCTATTCGTCAAGAAGAAGGATGGTACGGACCGGATGGTTGTAGATTACCGACCCGTCAATCTGGTCACAATTAAGAACAAATACCCGCTTCCCAGGATCAACGATCTGTATGATCAGCTCGCTGGATCCTCAGTCTTCTCCAAGATGGATTTGAGGTTGGGATACCATCAAATCAAAATCAGAAACGGGGACATTCCTAAAACGGCCTTTGTTACTCGTTATGGCCAATACGAGTACACCGTCATGTCCTTCGGTTTAACCAACGCTCCAGCCACCTTTTCTCAGTTAATGAACTCAATCTTCATGGAGTATTTGGATAAATTTGTCGTGGTTTATCTCGATGACATACTCATCTACTCCAAGAACGAGGAAGAACATGCCGAACATCTAAGGCTAGTGCTGAAGAAACTTCGAGAGCATCGCCTTTATGCCAAATTTTCTAAATGTGAATTCTGGTTGTCAGAAGTGACCTATCTGGGTCATGTAATATCTGGTAAAGGTATTGCTGTTAACCCTGAGTGAGTTCAAGCCGTCCTTAACTGGACTCCACCTGAATCGGTCAAGCAAGTTCGGAGTTTTCTAGGCTTAGCGAGCTATTGCCGTCGCTTTGTCGAGAGCTTCTCCAAAGTTGCTAAACCCCTAACCGAACTCCTCAAGAAAGATAAGAAGTTCGAATGGACTCCACAATGTGAGCACAGCTTTCAGGAACTGAAAAGACGCCTGACTTCTGCTCCCGTGCTGGTACCGCCAGACTTCTCCAAGGACTTTGTTATCTACTGCGACGCCTCGCGACAAGGACTAGGTTGCATTCTCATGCAAGATCGACACGTAATTGCCTACGCTTCACGGCAGTTGCACCCACATGAGGAGAATTATCCTACTCATGATCTAGAGCTTGCAGCCGTAGTCTATGCACTTAAGACCTGGCGACATTACCTCCTCAGTAACCGTTGCGAAATATTCACTGATCACCAAAGCCTGAAGTACATCTTCACCCAACCGGATCTGAATCTCAGGCAAAGACGTTGGGTTGAATTGATCACAGACTTCGACTTAGGAATAACCTATACCCCAGGGAAAGCCAACGTCATGGCTGATGCGCTAAGTCGTAAATCTTATTGTAACAACCTGATGTTACAACAAAGTCAACCGCTTCTTCATGATGAATTTCGGAAGCTTAACCTTCACATTGTACCTCAAGGTTTTCTCTCCACCTTGGTAGCAAAACCTACTCTTACGGATCAAATCATCGCTGCCCAAAAGCGAGATAAGGGAATATCTAAAATCAAAGAGAACATTGCTAGTGGAGGTGCTAGTTGTTTCTCCACAAATGATCATGGTGTTGTGTACTTTGAGAACCGTCTAGTGGTTCCCAAGAACCAGCATCTGCGGCAGTTGATCCTTAAGGAAGCTCATGAATCTCCTCTCACTATTCATCCCGGTAGTACTAAAATGTATCAGGACCTACGCCAGAGGTTCTGGTGGACTAGGATGAAGAGAGAAATTGCTCAGTATATTGCAAATTGCGACGTCTGTCGTCGTGTAAAAGCAGAGCACCAACGGCCTGCTGGCACCCTTCAACCCTTAGCTATTCCTGAATGGAAATGGGATAAAATTGGTATGGATTTCATTACCGGTTTTCCCAGGACCAAGAGAGGGAATAATGCTATTTTCGTCGTGGTCGATCGTCTTTCCAAGGTAGCCCATTTCTTACCTGTTCCTGAGAGTATAACCGCTAGTCAACTGGCAGATTTGTACATCTCCCGAATAGTGTCTCTCCATGGTGTTCCTTTGGAAATCAATTCGGATCGAGGAAGTCTTTTCACCTCTCGATTTTGGGAAAGTTTCCAAAATGCTATGGGAACTCGCCTCTCCTTTAGCACCGCTTTCCACCCTCAGTCAAGTGGTCAAGTGGAACGCGTCAATCAGATTCTAGAAGACATGCTTCGAGCCTCCATTATCTCTTTCGGAATGGACTGGGAGAAGTGCCTTCCATTTGCCGAATTCGCTTACAACAACAGCTATCAATCTAGCTTGGGTAAAGCCCCTTTTGAAGTTCTCTATGGACGACGATGTCGAACACCCCTTAACTGGTCAGAAACCGGGGAAAGACAATTCTTTGGCCTGGATATGATTCAGGAAGCAGAAGAACAAGTTCGTATCGTTCGTGAAAAGTTGAAAACAGCCCAATCCCGTCAAAAGAGTCAATATGACCGAAAACATAAGGCTATGACTTTCAAGGTTGACGAGAAGGCTTACCTTCGGGTCACCCCTCTGAAGGGAACCCATCGTTTCGGTATCAAAGGCAAATTGGCTCCTCGTTACATTGGACCTTTTCGCATTCTTGCCAAACAAGGAGAAGTTGCCTACCAATTGGAACTACCTCCGCACCTCTCCAGAGTTCACGATGTCTTCCACGTTTCTCAACTCAGGCGTTGCTTCTCGGATCCTATCCGTGAAGTGGACCACGAAACGCTTGATCTCCAAGATAATCTTACATATCGAGAGTACCCCATTCGTATCCTCGATCAAGCCGAACGTACCACGCGACGTCATAATATCAAGTTCCTCAAAGTTCAGTGGTCTCATCATTCTGAGGATGAAGCAACTTGGGAAAGGGAGGATCGTCTTCGACTTGAGTATCCCGCCTTCTTCTCGGAGGAACCCAAATCTCGGGACGAGATTCTTTTGAGTGGGGGTGAGTTGTCACACCCTAGCTAGTCATGCATTAGAGTGTTGCATCATGTTTACTCTTTCATCAGAAACTTGAAATGGGGATGACAGAACCCCCAGTCCCCTCTGAAACCAACTAGGGTTTACTAAAATAATTTTCAATGAACCTGAAATGCCCTTCTAAAATGCCCATCATTTTTGCCTTGGATCAGAACCTCTGCCAAAAGTGGTGCACATTTTCCTAGGCCATCCTAGGGTTTTTGAATTAAATTATAAATATTTGAATTTGGGCATTTAAAATAATATAAAATATTTAAATGCTCAAATATCTCCAAACTAAAATGTTTCATGTTGGAAATAATCCAACTATGGATCAGGAGTAGTTTGGTGATTTTTGGAGTTGCCTAGGTATTTTATTTAATCCAACAAAGTTGCAGATATATTAAATAAAAACAAAAATAGAAAAAAGGGGAAAACCTACCTGGCGCCACCGCAGGCCCACTAGCCAGCCCACCTGCCGGCCCAGCCCAGCACCGCTCCAGCGAGCTGCTTGCCGGCCAGGCAGGCAGGCAGGTGCCCGACGGCGACCGCGGCGTGCGCCACGCACCTGCTCGCCGCCTCGCCGCTCCCCTCGCCAGGTGACGACGTGGATCGGCCTCTCTCTCTCCCCCGAACCCCTCAGACACCCCCTCTCCTCTCCAACTCCTCCCCCTCGCACGCCCCAGCCATGGCCGACGCCATCG
>NC_057807.1:107236510-107307895 GCF_018294505.1 Triticum aestivum
TGAGCCATGGTAGCTTGCTACTGCTCTGGAACACTTAGGCTGGCCGGCATGTGTCCTTCTTCGTTCCTGTGTCTGTCCCTTCGGGGAAATGTCACACTTTGAGTACCGGAGTCCTGTTAGCCCGCTACAGCCCGGTTTACCGGAGTCCTGCTAGCCCAGTGCTACAGCCCGGACCCACTTGCTGATGACCGACACGTTCGAAGCTGGGTCATGGATGCCTGTCCCTGTAAGTCTGTGCCACTTTGGGTTTACGACTAGTCATGTCAGCCCGGGCTCTTTATCATATGGATGCTAGCGACACTATCATATACGTGAGCCAAAAGGCGCAAACGGTCCCGGGAAAAAGGTAAGACGACACCCGTGGGAATACCGTGCGTGAGGCCGCAAAGTGATATGAGGTGTTACCAGCTAGATCGATGTGACATCGAGTCGGGGTCCTGACAATTTATTTGGTAGCAGAACCGGATATAATACAGTGACCAAATCCAGGGTCGCACGAGACTGACTGGGACTCCTCTAGGCATCAGACTCGCTATCAAATTCTTCATCCATGAGATCGCCTTCGTCAGCATCTGGCGAAATCAACAAGCCAGTGAGTACTTTGAAAGTACTCGCAAGACAGTTCGGACGTAAGATATAACAAATGCATGCATGAATGCGTCATGATTAATTCACCAATGTACGTTCAAAAATTAGCATAACGAGGTAAGTAAAAGGGAAACGGCGGTAGTCCACCTGAAATCCCAACAAAACATAAATGAAGACCGATCGGGTGTCTGAAGCGACGCCTCGAAAGGTGAACAAATAAATATAAGGAAATGATGCCACAATCGGGCGTCTTAGCGACACCACATAAAGGGCTTTAAAAGAAATGCCACAGTCGGACGTCAGGGCGACATCACAGAAAGGGCTTTAAAAGAAATGCCACAGTCGGGCGTCTCAGCGACACCATAATAAAGGGCTTTAAAAGAAATGCCACAGTCGGACGTCGGGGCGACATTACAGAAAGGGCTTTTAAAAGAAATGCACAGTCGGGCGTCTTAGCGACACCACATAAATGGCTTTTAAAAGAAATGCCACAGTCGGGCGTCTTAGCGACACCACATAAAGGGCTTTTATTCACAAGGAAATAATGCTCATAATAAATATTCAATTCATGAAAATAAACGGGTTAGTCCATCCACAGGAATAATCATTTAACCGGACTTAGCACTCATGCGATTCACCGGAGTCTCTGTCATCAAAACTGACATTTGGTCAGGATAAGTTAATATCGAACTTGGACATGGAATAGATGATTCGAAGGAATATATGACTCTGCAGAGTTTGTACAAAATTTTTCCCACAGCCAACGGATTTCCGTAGTCACGAAGGACTAGTTCCGTTTACGGTATTTCGGAAGAAAACACAGCTAACCAGTACACACCCATCCTACCTCTCGATGCTAGGAATCACCCTAGACATCGTCCAAGAAAAACTTTTGAGACGGGGAGATCACAATCTCGAATAGCATGGGATCAAATTTATATACGCGCGCTCTAAGGGGTGCCCCCCTCTCGGTCCCAACCGGAAACACCCATGCCCCCTGACCGGATGACTGGCTTTAATCCAGGGCCATGGAACCATCATCACGGCCTCTCCTTTTTGGTGTGTACCAGGAAAGCGGTTTACAACTTACTAAGCCATATTCCTTGCGGAAAACATGTGGTAGTACAAGGAAGGAAGAATGGAAGGAACTGGAATGATACGAGTTGACATTGAAGTCACATAGTCTGGCATAAGCCTGGCATGCTACAACACTGCCATCTTACCCATCCTCATGCCAACACATGGCCATGCATACTCACATCCATCCACTCATGGATTTTCGAAACTCACTTGCCTCATCGTCTCAGGTAACATGACATTCGTCGGTATGTTCATCAACATGCCATAAACTACTTAATGCAAACATGCCAAAACAATCATCATATCAAAAGTTCAAACATGCTTGCCTGGTTCGGAGTAGTCGGAGCCTAGCTCGGTGAAGTTCGCGGCTCCGTCACCTCCTTCGGTATCTACGGTATAAAGAAAATATATGCGCTATCGTGAATACCGTGAGGTGCACAAAAATTATACCAATATTTTTCAAATAAATATGATAAAAAACTAGACAAAATCTGAAGAGGACAGAAAAGAATCACTCAAAAATACTTTCTGTTAAAAAGTTATAAAGGGTTTTATCCAGGGACTCATCTGTAATGAAACAGAAAGTTTCCCAGGGGCTAGCTTATAAAAACAGAAAACGACTCGAGTAGAATACGCCAGCCCAGACGGGAAAACGTATTTGGCAGAAGGCGTTTTCAGAAAACGCTTCGCTTAGACAGGACAGAGAGGCTGACAGGCGGGTCCCGCCCGTCAGGTTTGAATATTTAAACGGGGCGGCAGAGTTCGCCGGTGCCCGAGAGCCGCGGTGGTCGCCGGCGGCGATCCACGGCGAGGCAGGGGGATCGGAGAGTACCTCCGTGTTCAGGTGCACTTCCGCGTCGGTTGGTGGTGGTGGTGGTCGCCGGCGAGTACCACGTCGACGGCGAGCCTTGCTCCGGCGGACGGTGGCTCGGGTGGTCGAGGGACTCGTCGGAGAGAGCTACGGAAGACAAATTGATGCTGGCGGTTAGCTTACTGGGTGCCTAGAGAGGGCTATAGACAGGATTTGGGCGCCGGGACGGGCCTCACCGGAGCGAATCAAGGTGGAGGCCGAGGCGGGTCGGGGCGGCCGGAGTTGGGGGAGGAGACCTCCTCGAGGTCCTCCTAGTGGCCTGGCGGGGCTTGGTGAGGTGTAGAGGGGTGCGTGCTCGAGGGTGAGCTCGGGGGCCCTTTTTATAGGCGGTCCGAGGCGGTGGCCGTGAACGGGGATCTCCGGTGAAGGTTACGGCGGCGCAGGGGCTTGGTCAGGGGTGATTAGGGAGTTGGGCGTCGTTGTTGAGGTTACACCGGTTCCATTTAGGTGCTAATCGGGCTGGGATTTGGTGCTATGGGCGAGTTGACAGGAACGGGGCGCGCGGGCCCGTCGGTGGCAGGGAGCACGTTCCGTGCTTGCCGGGCCACGGCGACGGTGCCACGGGCGTGCGCTGGCATGCATGAGGCCACGCGGAGAGCAGAGGGGCGTTGGGCGGCGCCGAACGGCGTTGAGCCGCCGTTCCGTCCCCTGTCGGCTGCTACGGGGGTTCGGCCGCCGCAAGACACGCCGGCGCGGGCGGCCAAGGGCGCCACCGACGCCGGGAAGACGCCAAGCGCGCGTGCGGGGGTGCTGGCCAGGGAGAAGAAGCCGCGTGCAACGCGCCAAGCGTACTGTCTACGCGTGATTGAAACTGACGGACGAAAACGACACTGAAAACTGAATTTTCTGAATATGAACAGCAACAGTGCATGCCAAGTGTTCGGCAGAATGATCTAGGCATGTAGGGAATTTTTCCTTGAGCTGATTTTTGGTGGAGTGGCTACTCATTGCTCCAGTAGGCTGCCTGAATTTTGGTGGAATTTTAGGAAGAAGTGTAGATATGAATTTCACCAAATTTGGCAAATCTGGTCCAAACTTGCAGAGACTGAATTTGAAAAATTTGAAAAGAGGAGGAGTGGATCAAGATGGTTCTGGGTTGTGGGTACAAAGGACCATCCAGGAGAGTTGGTTTGAGGTCAAAACTCAAATGCAAAAGGGTACTTGCTTTGAAAATCTCTCAGGCTCCAAATAATTTGCAGAAATGATTTGAGGGGAAAGAAAATTAGAATAAAATCCAAAACTTGCTTGGATTAGTTGGGACAGAGAACTTAGGTTGATTACAAGGAGGAGGGGAGGTTTTGGAGGGGTTTTACCACATGGGCAAAATACAAAGTCATGGGTGGTTTCCAAGATATGAAAATCCCAAATTTTCATAGAGTTTCTTTTTAAAAGAAAAAAATTAAACTCCCAAAATAATTTGAGAGGGAACCAACAGAGAAGAAGTTTCAAAAGATCAAACACCATAGTTTGAAGAAAAATAAAATCCTTGCCAAAGAAAAGGAAGTTTTTAAGAGGAAGGTTTTCTGGAAAATTTTAAATGGCCTCTTTTCAAAAACCACAAAGTTTTTGCTGAAAACCAAATAAAAATTTTGGAGTGTCACAACACCTACCCCCTTAGGAAAAATCTCGTCCCCGAGATTTCAGCTGATCCTTAAATAAGTATGGATGTTCTGTCCGAAGAAAATCCTCTCTTTCCCAAGTTGCTTCGCTTTCGGTGTGGTTGCTCCACTGAACTCTGAAAAACTTGATGGTCTTCTGTCGGGTTCTCCTTTCAGACTCCTCTAATATTTTTACTGGGCGTTCCCGATAAGTGAGGTCTGGCTGCACGTCAATGTTCTCATGGAATACTTGTTTCTCTGGTTTGCTTACGCACTTCCTTAATTGAGAGACGTGGAACACGTCGTGAATGTCGGACAAGTCTTCGGGTAAGTCTAGCTGGTAGGCTACAGTGCCTCTTCGTGCCACTATGCAGAATGGTCCAATGAATCTTGGTGCTAACTTTCCTTTAATCTTAAACCGTTGCAGTCCCCTCATAGGTGATACTCGTAGGTACACAAATTCACCGGGTTCAAAATTGACCCCACGATGTTTCTGATCGTAATAACTCTTCTGTCGGCTTTGAGCGGTCTTGAGTCGGTCCCTGATTAGCTTGACTTTTTCCTCGGCTTCTTTGAGCACGTCTGGGCCGAAGATACGGCTGTCTCCGGTCTCTGACCAATTTAGCGGGGTACGACATCTCCGTCCGTATAGGGCTTCAAAAGGTGCCATTTGCAGGCTGGCCTGGTAACTGTTGTTGTATGCGAACTCGGCATATGGCAGGCTTTCTTCCCAACTGGTTCCATAGGTGAGGACACATGCTCTCAGCATGTCTTCTAAAATTTGGTTTACGCGTTCAGTCTGTCCATCAGTCTGGGGATGGTAGGCTGTGCTGAAGGCCAATTGAGTTCCCAGAGCCTGTTGTAAATGATCCCAGAATCTCGAGACAAATTGAGTGCCTCTGTCGGATATTATAGTCTTCGGGACTCCATGCAGACAAACTATACGGGAGAGATAAATCCTGGCAAGCTTCTGAGTGTTGTAGGTTGTCTTCACTGGAATGAAATGTGCCACCTTGGTTAATCTATCGGTGATGACCCATATGGCATCATTCCCGTGTCGTGACCGAGGTAGTCCGACAATAAAATCCATCCCTATTTCATCCCATTTCCACTCAGGTATTTTGTTTGGTTGCAGTAGTCCGGCTGGTTTTTGATGCTCAACTTTTATGCGTTGACAAGAATCGCAACATGCAACGAATGTGGCTATGTCCCTCTTCATACCGTGCCACCAAAATCTTTCCTGAATATCCTTATACATTTTGGTTCCTCCAGGGTGGATTGAATATGGAGTGGTGTGTGCTTCAGCTAGGATTTGCTGTCTGAGGTCCTCTATGTTTGGCACGCAGAGTCTGTCCCCGTACCGTAATATTCCATCATCGCCTATGACAAATTCCGAGGCCTTGCCCATACTCACCTTTCTTTTAATTCCTTCAATGCTGGGGTGACCAGGCTGAGCTTCTTTAATTCTCTCCACAAGGTCGGGCTTTATTTCCAAGTTTGATATGGTGCCTTCCGCGATCATTAACAAGTTGAGTTTGGCAAATTCTTGTTGGAATTCAGGTCTCAAACTTTGCAGACTGTTTTCGTCGGAGCTGGGGTTTCGACTAAGAGCATCGGCCACTACATTTGCTTTCCCTGGATGATAGTGGATACCAACATCATAATCCTTTACCAATTCCAACCAGCGTCGTTGCCGTAAGTTTAGTTCTGGCTGTGTGAAAATATATTTGAGACTTTTATGGTCCGTGTATATTTCACATCGATTCCCAAGTAAGAAATGCCTCCATTCCTTAAGTGCATGAATGACTGCTGCCATTTCTAAGTCATGAGTGGGATAATTTTCCTCATGCTTGCGGAGTTGTCGTGAAGCGTATGCGACAACCTTGCCTTCTTGCATCAACACGCACCCGAGACCTTTTCGGGATGCGTCACAATACACCTCAAAGTTTTTGTGTATGTCTGGCACAATTAATACCGGTGCTGTGGTTAATTTCCATTTTAACTCTTGGAAACTTTTTTCGCAGGCTTCTGTCCATTCGAACTTCTTGTCCTTCTTGAGCAACTGCGTCATTGGCTTGGCTAGGGTGGAGAATCCTTCAATAAATCTGCGGTAATATCCTGCCATTCCCAAGAAACTTCGTATGTCCGTTACGCTGGCTGGTGCCTTCCAGTCAAGTATGGCCCTAACTTTCTCCGGGTCCACTGCGATACCGTCTTGGGTCAGCACGTGACCTAGAAAGCCTACTTGTCTTAGCCAAATTCGCACTTGCTGAACTTGGCATACAATTGATGTTTCCTGAGTTCTCCTAGCACAATCCTGAGATGTTCCGCGTGCTCTTCTGGTGTTTTGGAGTATATCAGAATATCATCGATAAATACCACAACGAACTTGTCCATAAACTTCATAAATACTTTGTTCATGAGGTGAACAAAATATGCGGGGGCGTTTGTTAATCCAAAAGGCATAACTGTGAACTCATATAGTCCATATCTGGAGGTGAAGGCTGTTTTGGGGATATCTTCTGTTCGCACTTTTAATTGATGGTATCCTGACCTTAAGTCAATCTTTGAGAATACCTTGGCCTGAGCGAGCTGATCAAATAAATCATTTATTCGTGGCATCGGGTATTTGTTCTTGACTGTGACCATGTTAAGTGCTCGGTAGTCTATGCACAATCTTAGTGTTCCATCCTTCTTTTTGGCAAATAAAATTGGTGATCCCCAAGGTGAGGAGCTGGCTCGAATGTATCCCTTGTCCAGTAATTCCTTTATTTGTTTCTTCAACTCGATCAACTCGGATGGTGCCATTCTGTATGGTTTCTTGTATATGGGGGTGGTTCCTGGTGCTAGCTCAATGCTGAATTCTATTTCTCGGTCTGGTGGCATGCCTGGTAGTTCTTCGGGAAATACGTCTGGAAATTCACATACTACTGGAACCTTGCTTAACTCAGAAACGTCCACCTTATTCAATCTCGGCTGCCGGGGTATTTTTCTTTCCTTGGCTGATACTTTTATTGTCTTCCCGTGGTGGTGCGTGAGAATTACGGTCCGGTTGAAACAGTCAATAAAACCTTTGTTGGTGGTTAACCAGTCCATCCCTAGGATGACATCCAGTCCTTTATTTTCCAACACAATAAGATTGGCGTAAAATTTCAATCCTTCGAACTCAATGACCACATTCTGACAGTAACTCTGAGTAACTTGCTGAATCCCAGGGGACTTGATGATCATGGATTTTTCCAAGGGAAACATCGAAAAATTATTTTGCAAAGCAAAACTTTTCGAAATGAATGAGTGAGAAGCTCCAGAATCAAACAAAACCGTTGCAGGTATTGTGTTGACAGGAAACGTACCGAGTACGATATCCGGAGCATTTTGTGCTTCTTCTTTGGTCACGTGGTTTAGATGACCCTTCCTGTGGTTGTTGTTGGGGTTGAAATTGTTGCGCTTGGGCGCTGAATTATTTCCACCATTGTTTGGCTTCGGGGTCGAGTTCCTTGGCTTGGGGCACTGTTTGGCGTAGTGCCCTTCTTCTCCACAAGCGTAGCAAGTAACGCCTGGGCGATATGTGAACTCTTTGTCCCTTGCATGGAAATTCTTGGTTGGGCGAGAGATGTTTGTTGTAGGTTTGTGTGTCCCACCTTTCTGAAAATCTGTCCTGCTTCGGTGGTTGCGTGCAAGAGTAGTCTGGTCTCTTTTTCGCTTACGTAAATCCTCCAAGCTACGTCTCTCATTTTCCAGAGTAATAGCTTTGTCCACTAGTGTCTTAAAATCTGGAAAAGTGTGAACGACCAGTTGGCATTTAAGCGCGGGCGCCAGACCGTCAAGGAATTTCTCCATCTTCTTGCTTTCAGTCATACGTTCTTCATTGGCGTAGCGGGACAATAGAGTAAATTGACCGTTGTATTCTGACACTGTCATGTTCCTTTGTTTGAGGTCATCGAACTCTCTCTTCTTAATTTTCATAATACTCTTGGGAATGTGTGCACCACGGAAACCTTCCTTGAAATCATCCCAGGTTATATCATTTTCGTTGGGGTGCATGTGCAGAAAATTCTCCCACCATGATGCAGCTGCTCCTGTGAGATAGTGCGGAGCATATAGTACTTTCTCGAGATCTGAACATTTTGCAATAATTAATTTTCTCTCCATATCTCGAAGCCAATCCTCGGCTTCAAGAGGCTTGTCAGTATGAGAAAATGTTTGGGGACGTGTCTTCTGTAGCTCAGATAACTTGGAATGCTGCTGATACTGTCCATGGTGATTTCCCATGTTGATGACTTGGTTCATCATTTCCCGATGTTGTTGCTGACTCTGCTCATAAAGGCGGCACATTTGTGAAAGTGCCGATTCACTGCCCTGTTGGCTTGACTGTCCCTGAGTGAACTCGTTGCTGGGTTGTGTATCATAATTTTCCTCTGGTGGAGTTGGCATGGAGCGAGTCCAAGGACGAGACATTTTTCACTCTGGGGATATATTTTGTAAAACCCATAAGAAAAGCGGAAAGAGTCGCAAAAACAATTCCATAAATGCATAAAGCTGGCAAATAAAATTAAATAACCAAGCTTACTTAAGAAAAACAAATCGACTTGCGCACGGAGAAGGACTGCTCATTACATATCTTACACGCGGGCGGTAATTATACAATACATCACTCAGGATATGCGTACATAATCCTGACATGTTATTTAGGCTAGTGCACTTCTCCAGATCCTACATGATGCGCAAACAGGCTACTTCTCACAACCTATGTACATATAAACATATCATACAAAGCGGTACATTACATGGCGGCTAAGCGTACTCAGGCGGAGATGTTGACGACCTCCTTTGCCCTGCCGAGGGTGAGGCGTAGCGAGGCTGGGGACTCGACTTCCTCCTCGCTAATAGGCTCCATACGTGTAGTGTTGCGCAGAGTGGACGGAGCGGGTGCCAGGGGCGGAACAACACGAACAGGAGTGGGCGCGAAGGGTGGTGCAGTGCGCGCTGGAGTGGGCGCAATGACTTGGTTGAATTCTTCGGTAGAAGGTAGGCGACGAGTAGGCGTATAAGATGCTGAGGACGAGACCAAAGTCAGTGGCGGTGCGGTGGGTAGGAGCTCCCTCCTGTTGGCAGCACAGCCATGAACTGAGTCCATGCGGGCAGCCACGAAGTCGTCCACCAGGTTGTCGAAGGCTGCCTCCAGGGCCCGGAGATACTCAATGAGCATCTCAAAAGCCTCGTCTCGTTCTCCTCTGGGGCAGGAGAATGCGTAGTGACAGGTGTAAGGCACATGGCATGGAAGATAACGGTAACGACGAGTCTTCATCACGGGGAGGACATCCCTGAGACGAGCTATCGCCTCGCGGGCTGCCATCTGCATAGCATGCCTCTCCGTAGGCATGGCTCTTCCCAAGAACCGGAAGCGGCGTAACTCACCATGCCCTCCCTTGAACTGCACCGCGTCCTGGTGCATGGTCAGACTGTCGTTGACTCGGTGCTGGCAGAGTGTGAAGACTGGGCGCACAGATGGCCCCATCGCGACCTGAACGATGAAGGAAAGAAGCTTGACGAACCCATCGGGCACGTTGGCGAAGGTCTGAGACTCGCAGCTGTTGTCGGCCATCTACAAAAGTAGGCAAAAATTCTGCATGGTCAGATCATAAATTTATGCTGACTGACAGAAAATGACTACAATCAAGAAAATACGAAAAGGCTCAATCATGCTAATAACCAATTAGCGATCGCACCTAGTGGCTTCCTACAGTCAGCCTGGCTCTGGTACCAAGCTTGTCACGACCGGTTCTCCAATAAAAATATTTATTGAGAAACCAATCTTTTGAGTCCAGTATGAGAGAAATCCTCCTCACTGGTAGACAAATTCTTGATACAATAAGCCAGTAGCATAAAATATATTACAGGGTCGAACTACGGTTGCTCAACCAAATTATTACAAGCACGCCAATAATTATACATAATGGCGGACATGACACAGTGGTGTGGAGGCATACTACTGACTCGAGGATAGGGCGGTGGTGGAAAAACACAGCGGGGAGAGAGATACAAGACTCTAAAACTGTCATCTCATCGAGCGTCGAGGTGAGGCTCGATGAATTTATTTGGTAGCGGAAGCGGATATAATACAGTGACCAAATCCAGGGTCGCACGAGACTGACTGGGACTCCTCTAGGCGTCGGACTCGCTATCAAATTCTTCATCCATGAGATCGCCTTCGTCAGCATCTGGCCAAATCAACAAGCCAGTGAGTACTTTGAAAGTACTCGCAAGACAGTTCGGACGTAAGATATAACAAATGCATGCATGAATGCGTCATGATTAATTCACCAATGTACGTTCAAAAATTAGCATAACGAGGTAAGTAAAAGGGAAACGGCGGTAGTCCGCCTGAAATCCCAACAAAACATAAATGAAGACCGATCGGGTGTCTGAAGCGACGCCTCGAAAGGTGAACAAATAAATATAAGGAAATGATGCCACAGTCGGGCGTCTTAGCGACACCACATAAAGGGCTTTAAAAGAAATGCCACAGTCGGACGTCGGGGCGACATCACAGAAAGGGCTTTAAAAGAAATGCCACAGTCGGGCGTCTTAGCGACACCACATAAAGGGCTTTAAAAGAAATGCCACAGTCGGGCGTCTTAGCGACACCACATAAAGGGCTTTAAAAGAAATGCCACAGTCGGACGTCGGGGCGACATCACAGAAAGGGCTTTTAAAAGAAATGCCATAGTCGGGCGTCTTAGCGACACCACATAAAGGGCTTTTAAAAGAAATGCCACAGTCGGGCGTCTTAGCGACACCACATAAAGGGCTTTTATTCACAAGGAAATAATGCTCATAATAAATATTCAATTCATGAGAATAAACGGGTTAGTCCATCCACAGGAATAATCATTTAACCGGACTTAGACTCTTGCGATTCACCGGAGTCTCTGTCATCAAAACTGACATTTGGTCAGGATAAGTTAATATCGAACTTGGACATGGAATAGATGATTCGAAGGAATATATGACTCTGCAGAGTTTGTACAAAATTTTTCCCACAGCCAACGGATTTCCGTAGTCACGAAGGACTAGTTCCGTTTACGGTATTTCGGAAGGAAACACAGCTAACCAGTACACACCCATCCTACCTCTCGATGCTAGGAATCACCCTAGACATCGTCCAAGAAAAACTTTTGAGACGGGGAGATCACAATCTCGAATAGCATGGGATCAAATTTATATACGCGCGCTCTAAGGGGTGCCCCCCTCTCGGTCCCAACCGGAAACACCCATGCCCCCTGACCGGATGACTGGCTTTAATCCAGGGCCATGGAACCATCATCACGGCCTCTCCTTTTTGGTGTGTACCAGGAAAGCGGTTTACAACTTACTAAGCCATATTCCTTGCGGAAAACATGTGGTAGTACAAGGAAGGAAGAATGGAAGGAACTGGAATGATACGAGTTGACATTGAAGTCACATAGTCTGGCATAAGCCTGGCATGCTACAACACTGCCATCTTACCCATCCTCATGCCAACACATGGCCATGCATACTCACATCCATCCACTCATGGATTTCCGAAACTTACTTGCCTCATCGTTGCAGGTAACATGACATTCGTCGGTATGTTCATCAACATGCCATAAACTACTTAATGCAAACATGCCAAAACAATCATCATATCAAAAGTTCAAACATGCTTGCCTGGTTCGGAGTAGTCGGAGCCTAGCTCGGTGAAGTTTGCGGTCCCGTCACCTCCTTCGGTATCTACGGTATAAAGAAAATATACGCGCTATCGTGAATACCGTGAGGTGCACAAAAATTATACCAAATATTTTTCAAATAAATATGATAAAAAACTAGACAAAAATCTGAAGAGGACAGAAAAAGAATCACTCAAAAATTCCTTTCTGTTAAAAAGTTATAAGGGTTTTAATCCAGGGACTCATCTGTAATGAAACAGAAAGTTCCCAGGGGCTAGCTTACAAAAACAGAAAACGACTCGAATAAGAATGCGCCGGCCCAGCGGGAAAACGTATTTGGCAGAAGACGTTTTCAGAAAACGCTTCGCTTAGACAGGACAGAGAGGCTGACAGGCGGGTCCCGCCCGTCAGGTTTGAATATTTAAACGGGGCGGCAGAGTTCGCCGGTGCCCGAGAGCCGCGGTGGTCGCCGGCGGCGATCCACGGCGAGGCAGGGGGATCGGAGAGTACCTCCGTGTTCAGGGTGCCATTCCGCGTCGGTTGGTGGTGGTGGTGGTCGCTGGCGAGTACCACGTCGACGGCGAGCCTTGCTCCGGCGGACGGTGGTTCGGGTGATCGAGGGCCTCGTCGGAGAGAGCTGCGGAGATCAAATTGAGGAGGGGGTTAGGCTTCTGGTAGCTAGAGGGGGTAACTGACGGGGTTTGGGCGCCGGAGACGGCCTCACCGGAGCGAATCGAGGTGGAGGCCGAGGCGGAACGGGGCGGCCGGAGCTGGGGGAGGAGACCTCCTCGAGGTCCCCCTGTTGGCCTGGCGGGGTGCTGGAGAGATGTAGTGATGGTGCGTGCTCGAGGGCGAGCTCGGGGCCCCTTTTTATAGGTGGTCCGAGGCGGTGGCCGAGAACGGGGTTCTCCGGTGAAGTTTACGGCGGCGCAGGGCATTGGTCGGGGAGGTTTAGGGGTCGAGCACCGTCGTGGGGGTTCACTGGGTCCGTTTGGGTGCTAAACTAGCCGGGATTTGGGTGTTTAGGGCGAGCTTGACAGAACGGGGGTGGCGCGGCCCGTCGGCGGCAGGGAGCACGTTCCATGCTTGCCGGGCCACGGCGACGGTGCCACGGGCGTGCGTTGGCATGGCAGGGACACGCGGAGAGCCAGGGGGCGTTGGGCGGCGCCGGGTGGCGTGGCGAGCGGGCCCGGGCCCTCGCTGGCCGCCACGGAAGGCGCAGCCACCGCAGAGGCTTCCAACGCCGGCGAGGCTCGTCGCTACCGATGCCAGGAATCGGCCAAGCGTGCGTGCGGGGTGCTGGTCAAGGGGAAGAGGCTGCGTGCAACGCGCCAGGGCGCACTGTGGCCGCGTGACCGAGTCTGACGAAGGAAAAACGACACTGAATCTGAATATTCCTGAATATGAACAGCAACAGCGCATGCAAGGTGTTCGACAGAATGAATTTGGCCTCTGGGGATTTTTCCTTGAGCTGATTTTTGGTGGAGTGGCTACTCATTGCTCCAGTAGGCCGCCTGAATTTTGGTGGAATTTTTGAAGAAGTGTAGATATGAATTTCACCAAATTTGGCAAATCTGGTCCAAACTTGCAGAGACTGAAATTTGAAAAATTTGAAAAGAGGAGGAGTGGATCAAGATGGTTCTGGGTTGTGGGTACAAAGGACCATCCAGGAGAGTTGGTTTGAGGTCAAAACTCAAATGCAAAAGGGTACTTGCTTTGAAAATCTCTCAGGCTCCAAATAATTTTTAGAAATGATTTGAGGGGAAAGAAAATTAGAATAAAATCAAAACTTGCTTGGATTAGTTGGGACAGAGAACTTAGGTTGCTTACAAGGAGGAGGGGAGGTTTTGGAGGGGTTTTACCACATGGGCAAAAAATACAAAGTCATGGGTGGTTTCCAAGATATGAAAATCCCAAATTTTCATAGAGTTTCTTTTTAAAAGAAAAAAAATTTAAACTCCCAAAATAATTTGAGAGGGAACCAACAGAGAAGAAGTTTCAAAAGATCAAACACCAAAGTTTGAAGAAAAATAAAATCCTTGCCAAGGAAAAGGAAGTTTTTAAGAGGAAGGTTTTCTGGGAAATTTTAAATGGCCTCTTTTCAAAAACCACAAAGTTTTTGCTGAAAACCAAAATAAAAAAATTTGGAGTGTCACAGCCCTCCACCTCAGCTGACATCGTGGGTCAATAAAGGGTTCGACTGGGGGCCGTCCAAGAACGTACCTCTATTGTAGGGCGGGATTCGAGATCTCCAAGAGAGGGAGATCAATCTGGTCGTAGTGACGCAGGTTATGCTGATTCGGCGTCTTCTGCCCTGCAAACGTCGCCCCCTCCTCCTATGGGAATTCAATCCGGAGGGACCACGAGCTCTCCAACACTTTATGGGTACAAAACCCGTGGAGATGTACAAACTGTTCTTCGGATCACAAGAAGTGTGTCCGGACTTGACCGAGGACGCTGGCCTAAGCTGCAATCGCCCGGATACTCAAGTAAGTAGCCCTGTGACCGGACATATCATCCATTTATTTATCATGGATTTGCCTTTTAACCAGCTATCCCTTGAACAGGACTGGACAGCGCAAGCAAAACTGATAAGGTGTCCGGCCCCCCTCCCTGAGACCACGTCGGATCCCGTGTTAATCAAAATGTTGGAGGTTGCGCCTCCGGAGGAAGGCGAAGGGGGGAACAGGGAAACTACCACCTCCTTTAAGGAGGCTCTCAGTAAGGGGGGAATCAAGAATCCCTCCCTCGAGGGGGAGAAGAGGACCGCTTCCGAAAACCCGGGGGCCAAAGCCTCGAAGCGGGGAAAGAAATCTGCACTGGAAGGTCCTGTGCCGGGAGGAGTCCCGGCCGTACAGTCTCCCCAAAGGAATCAGCCCTCCAGCAAGCCGTAAGTAGAAAAAAGGGAAGTTTATAATAAAGGACATCCCTATTTCAGTTCTAAGGATAACCGAAGTTTTTACCTTGTAGTTCGGATCTCAGCCCTTCCCAGCAGAGCTCATCCTCGGGGGACCTTCATCCGGAGATGATGGAGAGCGAAACGCCTCCATTTGCCGTCCCATCAGGCGGGGCGGACGACCCTGAGGTGTCGTCACGGAGGGTCTCCCCGAGTCCGGCGGGGCCTGGGAGTTCGGCACCCACTGGAGTGCGGCCAATGGAGCTGCAGGGCTTGCTTGAGAGGGCATCTCTCTCGGAAGATCACCGCGCATTAATGAGTGCAGTGATTGAAAGAATCTCATCCACCGAAAGCGGGTTACATGAGGCCGTCGGAAGTTTACTGACGGGTTTTGAGGTACGCAAAAAAATGACATACCTTTTGACAGTTTTGCACATAGGGTGCGCCCTGTATAGATAGTAGCCCCTGAGACTCGGTATGTTGTCGAAAGCGACAGCGTGCCGAGGATCATAATCTCAGTTACATTTATGTTGCCTTTCCTATCAGGTGGCGGAGCGTTCGGTGGCCAGCCGAACTGATAGAGTTGGCGAACTAAAGCGGTAACTCGACGTTGCGGATGCGGACATCACACTGGTCAATAAGCGACTTGACGAGTCGCAAGGTAAGTTGTGTTTTCACGGTCACCTGGTAAGGGAGCTGATGCCCACTCCTTACAACATGTATGCTTGATGCAGATGGTGCCGCTGCTGTGGAAGACCTTCGGGCGGAGCTTGCTCGAGCCAAGGACCAAGCACGAAAAAGTGATGCGGCTGCCTTGAAGGCAGCGGAGGAGCTAAAAGCCGAGAAGGCTGCTCACTGCCGAAGCAGGGAGGAAATGGCCATAATGGCCGTGAAATTAAAAGATGCTACCGACCGCTATGAGGTTCTTGAAAGAGAACGCCAAGCGGAGCAAGAGGGCCTGAAGAAGGCCACCGCCGAAGCCAAGGATGCCCGTTCTACAATGCGGGCTGTAAAGGAGGAACTGCGTCAGGCCGGAGACATTGTGGCTGGAAAGCCCTTCCTGTTGCATAGGAAATTCACGGATCCGAAGTATGCTCAGTTGGGCCAGCTGTGGAGTGTGGAGGATCCTTATCTGGATTTGGCGGTGAGTGCGGCGGACGCAGTTCGGCACTTCCGAAGTCAGAAGGATCATGAAATGGAAGAGCTGTTTTGGTCTCAATTCCATAGTCCGGAGCGTCCACTGCCGTTGACCGACCAGTTAGCTGAGTGGGCTGAGCTGAATAGATTGTCCGGACTAGCCATGATGGATGTGGTGGCTCATCTGTGGCCGGAAAGGCCCAAACCGAAGAGTTATTTTGGTTTATTGCGGCAATTCCTTGGGGCGGTGCCGCATATCAAGGAGATGATGCGGTCGGCCTGCATAGAGGGTGCACGGATGGCTCTTGCCCGTGTTAAGACATACTGGGCGGAGATGAATGCCACCGCTGTTGCATCCCGGGGTTCGGACGAGAGCCGATTACCCACCGAGCACTATTTTGAGGAAGTCCTGCAGGGCGCTCGTTTAATAGAGTCACAGTGCTCAAAAAATGTCATGTTCAAATGACGTGTATGATTTGTGAGATCATATTTATAATATAACGACTTTTTATACTTGTGCGTGCAAGTATTGAAATATCTCCTGTGCGGCCGTTAATGTATATGTATTTACAACCTGAAAGATGGCAGTCTTTGGCTTCAGCCCCCACGCACATAGTGCGGGGGTGTTTGCAAAAAAGCGCATTTTCACACTTAGTCCAACGTCTTGGTCCTTTGAAGGAGATGATAGCATAGCAAACTAGGCAACCGGACTATAATGCTTTATCACTTTCACTAAGCCATAGGAGCTCGATGGTGGGGCTACGATATAGCCCCTAGAGGCACCGCGATCTCCGAACTCAGGGCGCGTGTGTGCCTGACCGGGAAGCGGTCCTTCGTCAAAGCGGAGGAATTCTAAACATTCCGATAGTCGATCGAGTGGTTGACCAGTCTCCCGCTATATCATGACAGTCAGTTTTCGGCTTTCTCTACTGAGGTGCTCGCCCGGCCGAACCGGGGCACAATCGCAGTAGTTCTCCTGGTGCCGCGTTAGCCGACGATGCGGAACGTAAGGCAGCAAAACACAGGAGCCGGGCAAACCCAACATTTGACCAAAGACATGATTCGGAGCTGATGCATATAAGGCCTAACTCGAGACGCCGAACACTCCCTAAGGTATTCGGACTTTAGGATAATGGGCAGAACAATGCCCTAAGCCCCTAGTGTCCAGGTGCAAGCGAGAACTTCTGACGCGGCCAATGCCAAAACGCCAGCCTCCTCCTCGGTTATGGTGGGAAACCGGGGGATGAGTATCAACGAGAGACAGTAAGAAAGGTTTACGAAGGGTCTTAATCTGAAAACAATCCTTGCAACGGGTCCCTGCTGCACGTCTGCGCCTGTGTCTCTGTTGTGCTGTATCCTGGACGGGTGTGGCACATGGTTCATCTGTAAAAGAGAAGAACTTAGTTTGGGAAAAATATCGTGCAAAAGATGTATTTAAAACATAGTATAATTTGGGAGATGAATAAAACTGAGTTTTATTGGCTCTCATTGTTTATACGTGCAGCCCCTTGTAAAGAGGTATGCGGCTGGGAAGCCCCTTGTTTATCTAAGCCGGACTCGTCTAACCGTGTCCGAGGTCTAAATGGCCTGTTTTTAGGGGCTTTGATCAGCAAGGTTGGATTAATGTGTGGCTGTCAAGGCAGTCTCACGTTTTCCGTGGTCAAGGAACACTTGGAGTTTCCTTTTGATAAGAATATGCCTCGTGAACCGGGCATTTTGAGTATGAGAGACGCGTAATGCGGTATTGCGTTAAAGCGGGCAAAAGCTTCGCGTCCCCGTGGTGCTTGATGGCCACTTTTGAATGGGGCGATACGGAGGATTAACTTTTCGCGACGGAAGTTGTCGGGTGAACCGAACACAACTTTTGGTAGTACAAAGCCTGTACACTTGGGATAAGGCCCTGGCGTCACTCCTTTAAAGGAAGTGTTGCTATGGCAAATCTTGGTAGGGTCTATCCCCATTCTGCGGATGGTGTCCTGGTATAGCAGGTTTATATCGCTTCCGCACAATTTATCACATGAAGTGAGTTCACTGTTTTGACCTCTAGTGGGAAAGTCTTCTGCGCTCCGGTCTGCTGCTTGTGGGATTCGTCATCGTCTTTGCTTGGCGTGTCGAGCCCCTTGTGTTCGGCATTAAGTCGGCCGGACTGCTTGAAGACCCAACAATCTCTATGGGTATGGTTTGCAGGCTTCCCAGGAGTACTGTGGATTTGACATATCCTATCCAAGATTTTGTTTAGGTTGGATTGCTCGTCACTGTTGTCCTTAAGGGGCATTGTTTTGTTATTCGGCCGAGAGCTTTTGAATCCGACATTGACCGCCGTGCTATTTGGGCCGCTTTCCTTATTCCTGCGCTGATCTCTTCTGCGTCTTGATTTCCCATTTCCATCCCTGACCTCGGATGTACTCGGGTCGCTGGTGCTGCATCTTGCTAGCCAGCTATCTGCTCCCACGCAAAAGCGGGTCATGAGGCTTGTTAGTGCGGCCATTGTTCTTGGTTTTCCCTGGCCGAGGTGTCTAGCGAGCCATTCGTCTCGGATGTTATGTTTAAAGGTTGCTAAGGCTTCGACGTCCGGATAGTCGACGATTTGGTTCTTTTTGGTGAGGAACCTGTTCCAGAATTTGCGTGCTGACTCCCCAGGCTGTTGAGTTATGTGACTCAAATTGTCTGCGTCCGGAGGGCGGACATAAGTTCCCTGAAAGTCTGCTCGAAACGCATCCTCAAGCTCTTCCCAACTTCCAATGGTATTTTCTGGGAGGCTTTTGAGCCAATGCCGAGCTGGCCCTTTGAGCTTGTGGGGTAGGTATTTTATGGCGTGGAGATCGTCTCCTCTAGCCATATGTATGTGTAGGATATAATCCTCAATCCAGACTCCGGGGTCTGTTGTTCCGTCATATGCCTCTATGTTTACGGGCTTGAATCCTGCTAGAAATTCATGATCCAGTACCTCGTAAGTGAAGCATAGTGGGTGTGCGGCGCCCCTGTATTTAGTTGTGCCGTTATCTTCGAACACTCGGCGGGTTGTGTTGCTTCCTGGAGCCTTCTTTTTTGGCCCATAGATGGACCTGACTGGGCCATCCTTTTTGCTAGGGTCCTTATTTGGAAAGTGTGTCGGATTATGTGCGGCGCCGCTTGCCGCTCTTAGCCTGTTATCTGGTCGTCTATCTGGCCAGGTGACCTCTTTCTTTTTTGACTGTGGGGGCTCTACGGCCTCCTCGTCAAATTCGGGCAACAGTTTGCGCTTTGGGTAGCTCTTTGCATGGTGACTGTCGCCGTATTTATCTGCGGTCTTGAGTACTTTGCTCCATCTCATTCTGAGTACGTCTTCTGCCGTTTTGAGCTTCCGCTTTTGCTTCTTCAAACTCCTTGCAGTGGCGACGAGCCCTCTGTGAAGGTTCTTATGCTCCAGTGATGTGTCCGGCGTGAGATCGTCTGGACTATTGTTTTCGCCGGGAATGGGTTGCTCGTCCACTGGTTCGCCCTGCTCTACGGCTGGGTCCGTATGGGTGCCGTTGTTATCGAGGCGGGACTTCGGGCGGCGCTTGCATCGCCGTTTTTGCTGTTTTTCGGGGGAATTATCCTTCGCCGCGTCCCGTTCTTCCTCGTCATCACTTCCTTTTGGTGTATCCACCATGTATACGTTGGGGGTTGAGGTGGCTTTCCAGTGCCCAGTAGGCGCTGATTCTTGGTCGTCTCCGGCATCGTCGTCCACACCGTCGATGTCTTCGGAGTCGAAGTCTAGCATGTCGGTTGAATCGTCAACAGTGGCTACTAAGTGGGTGGTGGGTGGGTTTTGAATTTCGTCATCCACATCCCAACCGTTCCGACCGTAGTCCGGCCGGGGCTCTCCTGATAACGAGAGATGCTTTAGCGAACTCAGGACGTCACCAAAATATGAGTGTTGAAAGATGTCCACGGCAGCGAACTCCATGATCGGCGCCCAGTCGGATTCGATTGGAGGGGGCGTGGGAGGTTCGGAGTCCGGCAAGGAGTCCGGCACCTTGGAGTCGCGAGCTTTAGAAGGGACAAAGTCGGTATTCGGCTCTATCGCCGTAGAGGTTGCAGTCCCCGAGGCGGTGTCTAACCATCCGTCCTCGATCTGCGCAGTCGGCTCCGAATCGAGGGTCGGAGCGGATTCGTGTGTGGCCTCTAGGGCACTGTCCGGCAACGGAGCTGAATCATGCCCATCGTGACAGTGCGGCGCGCTCGGCTGTGGCTCGAATTTTTTGAAGACCAAGTCTCCGCGGATGTCAGCCGTGAAGTTAAGACTTCCAAATCTGACCTGACGGCCAGGGGCGTAGCTTTCGATCTGCTCCAGATGGCCAACCAAATTGGCCCGCAGTGCAAAGCCGCCGAATACAAAGATCTGTCCGGGGAGAAAAGTCTCACCCTGGACCATGTCGTTGTTGATGATCGAAGGAGCCATCGAGCCTATCGGTGACGACATTGAGGAACTCTCAACGAAAGCACCAATGTCGGTGTCAAAACCGGCGGATCTCGGGTAGGGGGTCCTGAACTGTGCGTCTAGGCGGATGGTAAAAGGAGACAAGGGACACGATGTTTTACCCAGGTTCGGGCCCTCTTGATGGAGGTAAAACCCTACGTCCTGCTTGATTGATATTGATGATGTGGGTATTACAAGAGTAGATCTACCACGAGATCAAGGAGGCTAAACCCTAAAAGCTAGCCTATGGTATGATTTTTGTTATTGTTGTTGTCCTACGGACTAAAACCATTCGGTTTATATAGACACCGGAGAGGGCTAGGGTTACATAGATTCGGTTACAATGGTAGGAGATCTACATATCCGTATTGCCAAGCTTGCCTTCCACGCCAAGGAAAGTCCCATCCGGACACGGGACGGAGTCTTCAATCTTGTATCTTCATAGTCTTGGAGTTTGGCCGATGATGATAGTTCGGCTATCCAGACACCCCCTAGTCCAGGACTCCCTCAACTACCCCATCTCACGTGATGATCAGACATGGGTTAGTTGATTTGGATCATGTATCACTTAGATAAACTTGAGGGATGTTTATTTAAGTGGGAGTTCATTAGTATTTTGATTAATTAAACTTAATTTATCATGAACTTAGTCTTGATAGTTTTGCATATCTATGTTGTAGATCAATAGCTCGCAATATAGCTCCTATATTTTTTTGATATGTTCCTAGAGATAACTAAGTTGAAAGATGATGGTAGCAACGATGCGGATTGGGTCCATGATCTGAGGATTATCCTCATTGCCGCACAGAAGAATTATGTCCTTGATGCACTTCTAGGTGACAAACCTGTTGCAGGAGCAGATGCAGAGATTATGAATGTTTTGCAAGCTCGATATGATGACTACTTGATAGTTTAGTGCACCATGATTTACGGCTTAGAACCGGGACTTGAAAAACATTTTGAACGCCATGGAGCATATGAGATGTTCCAAGAACTGAAAATTGGTATTTCCGATTCATGCCTGTGTCGAGAGGTATGAGACCTCTAACAAGTACTTTGCCTGCAAGATGGAGGACAATAGCTCAGCCAGTGAGCATTTACTTAGAATGTCTGGGTACTACAATCGCTTGAATCAAGTGGGAGTTAATCTTCCAGATAAGATAGTGATTGACAGAGTTCTGTAGTCACTATCACCAAGCTACTAGAACTTCGTGATGAACTATAATATGCAAGGGATGAACAAAACAATCCCCGAGCTCTTCGCAATGCTTAAGGCCATAGAAGTCGAAATCAAGAAGGAGCATCAAGTGTTGATGGTTAACAAGACCACTAGTTTCAAGAAAAAGGGAAAGGGAAAGAAGGGGAACTTCAAGAAGAATGGAAAGCAAGTTGCCACTCCCGGGAAGAAGCCCAAAGCTGGACACAAGCCTGAGACTGAGTGCTTCTACTGCAAAGGGACTGGTCACTGGAAGCGGAACTGCCCCCAAATACTTGGTGGATAAGAAGGATGGCAAAGTGAACAAAGGTATATTTGATATACATGTTATTGATGTGTACCTTACTCACTACAAAAAAAATACACTTCCATGATGATACGTGTTTGTCACAGTAGGTCACGTTTTCTGTCATACATGTACATCCATGACGATTTTATGACAGAAGTAGTCATACCTGTGCTGTCGTAGAAGTGTTCCATGACATTACCAAAATTATCATCACGGAAGTGTCCACTTCCATGACGATAAATGACGCGTCATGGAAGTCCTTTCGTCAAGGGTAACCGACACGTGGCATCCACCACAACAGGTTGCCATTAAGCTACCGGGTCCGGTTTTGGATCCAATAACCCTTGGGGATTTTCCATGTGTAAAATTCTCAATGGCCGGAGGAACCATGTGTCGGCTGACCGTTGGGACAGATGTCGTCCACTCATTGGACAGGAGGCGCCTATGATACGTCGACACATGGCACGGCCCAACAGAGGCCCATTCCGATGAAAAGGCCAACTCGTTTGACTTGGTCAAAAGGTAGCGGGCTAGCCCACGGAAAGCCTGTTAACAGCCTGTTCGTATATAGCCCATTTACGGCCGCTAACTCACGGCCCGTTACAGCCTATCCGAATTAAGTCCAGTAGCTTCATCTAGGCCATCCAATATGATTCCAGCCCGTTGTAACTTCTGGCCCGTGTATGGCCCATGATGTCTTTCGACCCATATGAGGCCCTTTGTAACTCTTGGCCCATTAATGGCCCGTGGTGAAACTGGCCCGTAATGAACAATGTACTGCTTTATAGCCATTAACGGACCATTATTCCATTGGGCCGTTTCCAACCCGTGTTATCTTTTGGCCTTCTCAAGGCCCATTTATTCTTGGGCTCATTTCCAGCATTTGGTTACTTACGGCCCGTTACTGGCCTTTTCTGCTTGTGGGTCAAATTCAGCCCGTGGTTACAATCGGCCCGTTTGTGGCCCTTTACTCCGTTGGGCCCTTTTCATAGCGTCATCAAATACGACTGATCAATGACAACCCGTTATGGTCGACCCATGAACGGACGATTCTAACTCTAGCCCGTTTACGGCCCATAATGCGGTCTGTTATTGGCCCATGTTTGGCCAATCGATCATACGACCCGTAGAAGGCCCATTAATGCTACGACACGTAGAAGGCCCATTGATGCTACGACACGTAGAAGGCACATTGTTTCTACGGCGCGTAGAAGGCCCATTGTTTCCACGGCCCATAGAAGGCCCATTTTTTATACGGCCCGTAGGAGGCCCATGGTCACTATAGTAAATATGTAGCCCATGGTTATTGTGGCCTAGTTTTAAAAAATAGGTTATTGCGGCCATTAGCAAACCACGGAAAACGAACTGCACTGACTACAAGAAAACAAATAAACAACATAACAAGGAAATAAATAAGCAAGCAACTTACGCTAGGCTATCACGGCTATTACACATATTACATCCACTGGGCATCAAAGTTCACCACCAGTGCAAATATAGGGAACAAAGCAACATATCACATACACTGGTTGTCAAAGTTAGTGACCAGTGCAAATAAATGCCGCAGCAAAACAAGTCCATAACTGAAACCACTTTAGAAGAGCTCAAGAAACAATACCCTGGGTACCCATAATGGTGGCAAGATGGTTAGCAAGCTTATTAACTTTCTCTTGTTTGGTGCTTAAATCCTCTAGCGCTTGCTATTTCACTAGAAAGTATGAATTCTGCAGGGACTTCCTTAGTCCTTCGGCTTCGTGTCGCAGCACATCTGATCGATGTCTTTCAACTTGAAGTTGAGACTCAAGAAGAAGAACTGATTCAGGCAGCGAGTTCGAAGAGCTTGTGCCAGCAGTAGTGGCCAGTAACTCGAACACTACATCAAGACATGACTTTTGGGTTCTCTCACTATCGTCAAGATAGTTTTTATCAACTTTCTTGGAGACTATCAAGGATGTCTCACTATCTTGAACCTTATCTGCATTACTTCCTTTACCATTGCATAATGGTGCCACTCTTCTACAATATTTTGTCCGCATTCAAAAAGAGAAACAAGCAGACACATCACAACTTTACCATGTTGTATATGAAACTCATTTTGGTAAATCATTTCAGTAGTAAAGTGGACATGATAACAACATGAAACAAACATATATCTATGTACCATGGTCACTGTATGGTCTATATCATTCTAGTTTTTGTTGCCAAATCAAGATAGAGACACAGTTCAAATAATATCTGTTTAAGACAAAGCAGAATAGACAGAATATAAGTGTGGGAAACTATAGAGCAATAACAACACTTGTAATGTGCATTAGTTGAGAACATAAATGTTTATTCAATTGAAACTAAAATCAACATAGAGCAAGTTACAACAGCAAACCAGTTAAAGAAACAGGTTTAAAACATACCTGTTACGCCATTGGAGTTTCAATTCCATCCTTCAAATATGAAAATAGTTGGTATGAGTAAATACAACGATGCAAGAGCAAAGGAGTATGGACCATAGCTACAGAACCTGACCTGAGAACAATTCTTCTTCTGCTTTAAGCGTTGAGTTGGGATTAAGAGTGGTGGGTCCTCGTGCTTTGGGCACTGCAGTTCCCTTACTAAATGTTCATGTTTGGGTGCTCTATGGTGGAGACAGTGTTGTGTCAACTGGAACTGGGTTACTATCTGCTGGGGTTGGGGTTAGAAGGCGTGTAGCTGGTTCTTTGTCCAACTGGGTAGGGGTACAATCTGTGAGAGTCTGGGTTATGTGTGGTGGGGCTGGTTCTTGGGCAAGTACAACCGTGGTTCTATGTGCATCGGCTGGTAGCACTATCTTTTCTGAAGACCGTGTTGTTTGGGAAAAATTAACAACAATATGGCTCTCCCCCACCCCACCACGGCGATCTCCACCACCTCCGACGATCTCCACCCCTAGCCACCAAATTTTAGTTTCTCTCCGATAGATCTCTCCGGTGTCTCGAGATCTATACGTTCATACCCATCTTTCATGGGTTCCAATGATGGTTCCACCCTTGGCTTGGACTTCTCCAAGGGTTTGGTTTTTGCTGAGAAGGTTTTTCAATCCACGGGCTTTTCAGTGCATCCCATGGAAGACTCGGAGATCTTCACCATGGTGGTCTCTTTTGGACGCCATTCTTTCCGTTTGAATGAAGATTCGGTGGCTGCAGCTCTTGAGGCAGCAATTGGCGGCTCGGGCATTGATTTCATGGTTTTCTTGATCAAGGATAAGGTATTTGGCTTTCAGGTATCTTGCAAGGCTGTCGCCATGATCATTATTAGTCTGAGATCTTTTGCTTGTGATCATTTCAAATGTTACTTTCATCTTTGGAGTAACGGTGGACCGAATTGGAGTCGTGAGTTTAGGCTTTGGAAACTTCAATGTGATGCCGAGTGGATTCTCGTTAGTCCTTCTAAGCGGCGTGCAGCTCTTGGGGTTCTAGCCATGCATTCTAGGCCATCAAAATCCTCATTCAAATCTTCAAGATCTGTTGGCAAGAAATTATCGTTTGCGGTCTTTCAAAATTATAATGCTTGTCGAGGTTATCGATATCCAGCTACGGAAAATTGTATTCAGACTACTGAAGATGCTGGATATTCTATCCCTCCACATGAGAGAGTTGTCATCCATCCCGTGCCGCCGGTGAGCCTCCGGTGGACGTCGACGAGGCCATCTATTTCGTTTGGTACGTTTCAGGATCTTCTGCCGCTTGCTGATCGCTCGCCGACTATCTCGGGCGGTAATTCGGGTGCTTTGAATGTGGACGTGGCAACACGTCCCACGGGCCCTGGGCTTATCTCTGTTGGGTCCGACCGGGCTGGCCCGGCTTCTTCTGCGGATTTTTTGGGTAATTTGGATATTCCTTCTTCTTAGCAAGCCAGGGATGATTTTGAGGATTTAGTTTCTAATATGGTTGATGAGGTTCTCACGTGTGAAAAGTGATTGAGGAAGGGGCACTTTGCGGCCACTTGCACGTCCAAGTTGTGGTGCATCTCTTGCCTCCGGACGGGTCACGTCAAGAAAGATTGCAACAAATTTGCACAGGTTTTGGGACTTGTTTGGCAACCTAAATCCGCTAACGCTACGGCTTCTGAGGCGCGCAGCGAGAATATCTCTCTAACAACACTTTTACCAAACTTGGACCTCCCTTCCTCTTCTGCATTAACTCCCTCATCCAGTTCCATCAGCCCTCGCCCCAAGACTCCCTTAGCCTCGCCGCCTGAAACCCCTCCTCCGCCGTTGCATTCGCCGTCGTTGGAGGCTGAACCTTCGGCTCCGATGGCGAACTTTCATATGGATCCTCAGCTCTACGTCCCTGCTGGCCACCATGTCATCGATGGCGGAGAAGATCGCCTTCCCAGAACTTTTGTCTCGCCGCATACCCCAATTGTGCGCCGCCATGAGGAGTTTATGCTTGCTGAGGTAATGCCTATCCCCCAGCCAGATGAGAATGGAGCTGCTAGAGAGGCTGTAGTTCAATGGTTGCAAGAGCATGGAGTTCTAGTCAGATCGGCTCAGCCTTGGATTCGCTCTGTGGGGCTATTTGAGCTATGCGACGCTGTTGTTCGTTTCCATCTACTGCAGCTACCGCCGCAGCCTCTGGGTAATGACCGCTTTGTGCGTTTTATGAAGCATGACAAGGGTGAGTCCTTCCGCGGCGCTCAGGGTTTCCGTCAAGGCCTCCTTATGTTTCTTGGCATTCCCTTGGATCTTCGCAATACCGAGTGTATCCGAGCCGCTGTCAACACCTTTGGCAAATTCCATCATTGGGTCAGCGAGGATCCTTACTTGGTCACGTCTTTGGTGTTTGCCTCTTTCCCTGAAGACATTCTGGTGCCACGTGATGTGGTGTTCATGGATTTTGCACCCTATGGAGGTGCAAGAGTTTCTTGGACTGCTCCCCTGTATATCTTGGGTGCAAATTTTGCTGAGCAGATGCCCCAAGATGAGGATTGGATGCCCATCAATGGCAATCTGCACCCTGTGCCTGGAGTTCCTTTTCCTGAGCTGCCTCCTTTCAATTTACCTGCTTTTCCTGCTTTGGGATGGAACGCAGTGCCCCCTCCTCCACCTGCGCCTTTGGTCAATGAGATGGCTGATGACAATTGGGGAAATTGGGATGACAACGTAGCCCCATGTAGGACCAGGAATCAATGGTGGTTGATCTGTCGGCACGGCCCAGCTCTGCTACTGATGCCCAGGTGCCACCTGTTGCAGTTATTATACCTGATGATGATCAGCCTGAAGCCCCTGTTCCTCCTCCATTCAATGAGGAGATTATTCGTGATCATTGGGCCATTGTGGTCTATCAGCCTCCGGTGATTAGAGAGGAACTTGCTCTGCCTGCTGTGCCTTATGGGCCTCCTCTACCTCCGGACATGATCTGGAGAAGATCTTTTGAAAGTCTGCTACAAGCTCCTATGGTTTTCTCTATTCCCAAGCCAGTTTCAATGCAGCCTCTGTCGCCTATTGTTTTGTCAAAGAGAAGCTGGGATTTCGCTTTCTCTGATTTGGATTTGCCACGCCTCACTTGGAAGGACCAGGAAGCGGTCAGGCCAGTCGCTAGAGCTCTGTTCATTGATTCTGCTCCTGATCAGGCGATTCCTCCTGCGACCGTGGTGAAAGCAAGAAGGCCACGACAACCTTTGGCGCCAACTCCTATTGTTGATACTTCTGTCAGACGTTGCATTCGTAGCTCTGTCCAGCGGGGTGGTTTCAAGCCCGTTTTCCATGAGCTTGCTATCCAGCCCAAGAGGAAGAAGCCCAAAGCGAAGCCTTTCACGGCCCAGGACACTGATGAGCAGGCTTCTGAAGAAATCCCTCCGGCGACACCTATTGCGCGGCTTCAGGAGATTGGGAGAGAGTTGGAAATTGATGCCACTCTCCTCTATGTGGATGCACTTATGGTGGACCCACTCGCTTCTGCCTCCGTTATTCCAGATGTTTAGTCTGCTCTTGGTCTCCTGGGTATGGCAGGCCCTTAAGCTTGCCTATTTTCTGTTTTATGTCTGTCAGTTATGTCATGAACCTTTTTATATCCGTGTGGTGGGTCAGACTTTGTTCTGCTATTTTGGTCATGTGACATTGTGTGTCACATGGTTTATGCTTCCCAGTGTATGCTTTAATGAGTAACTTATGTAGAAATTGGAATGTGCTGTGCTGGAATGTTAGAGGTCTGAACTCTGAATCTAGGCAGAGAGCTGTCAGACGGAAAATTGAGGAAAGCCAGTGTCCTATAGGCTGCTTGCAAGAAACTAAATGCTCTTCCTTTTATTCGAGATCAATTAAGAGCTTCTGCCCTAAGAGATTTGACTCTTTTGCCTGCTCTCCTTCAATAGGGGCTTCTGGTGGTATCCTTGTGGTTTGGAATTCCTCTGTTTTTATTGGAACACTAATTGAAGTTCAACAGTTTGCCCTTGTAATTCAGTTTACCTCCAGGCAAAATAATGAAAGTTGGACCTTGGTTGTTGTCTATGGTCCTTGTCAGGGTGAAGCTAGGGACAACTTTATAAATTGGTTATACAACCTCTGTATCCCCATTGATGAGCACTGGTTATTGCTTGGTGATTTTAACTTCCTTAGGTCAGTGGACAATAGAAACTTACCTGGCGGGGACATAAATGATATGCTTATCTTCAATGAGGTTATTGGACATTTGGGACTTCTTGAACTCCCAATTAAAGGTAGATCCTACACTTGGTCCAATATGCAGGACATTCCTCTTCTGGAGCAGTTAGATTGGTTCTTCACCTCAGTAGATTGGATTTCTGACTATCCAATGACTGAGGTTTTGCCCCTGGCCAGGAGTGCCTCTGACCATATCCCTTGATTAGTTTCAATCAAGACAACCATACCTAAGTCAAACCTTTTTAGGTTTGAAAATTATTGGTTGGAACTGGAAGGCTTTATGGACTGTGTTGAATCCTCTTGGCTAGTCCCTTCTAGGAAAGCTCACATTACTGCTAAGATTGCAGACAAGTTTAAGCATCTAAGAATGTGCCTTAAGAGATGGCAAATGAATGTTTCCAAATTGAAATTGCTGATTACCAATTGTAATCATGTCATCTTTCTTCTAGATGAGTTGGAGGAACGGAGGCCCCTGTTTAGGGCTTTAGGCAGGAATTCAATTTCAGGAAAATCGTGAAGGTTCACTTGGAAAAGCTCCTGCATTTGCACTGCATGTACTGGAAAAAGAGATGCACTATCAGGTATATTAAGGTTGGGGGTGAGAACACCAAATTTTTTCATGTAATGGCCACTGAGAGGCACAGGAGAAACTGAATTGCTAGTCTTAAATTACCTGATGGCTCTGTGGTCTCTGATCATGATCAAATGGCTGGAATTATTTGGAGTTGCTTCAAGAACAGAATGGGCACTTCTAGAGGGATTGTAATGGGTTTTGATCTATCATCTCTAATAACTCCAGTGGATGGCTTGGATGTGCTCACTAAACCTTTTGAAAAGGAGGAAATGGATGATGTGGTCAAGCATATGCCGGTGGATAAAGCACATGGGCCTGATGGCTTTAACGGCCTTTTCTTTAAGAGGTGCTGGCACATAATTTCAAATGACTTCTATGATCTGGCTCATGCTTTTCATGAGGGGACTGCAGTTCTGGAGAACATTAATACCTCTTTCATTACTCTGATACCCAAGAAACTCTCACCTGAGGAAGTGGGAGACTATAGGCCTATTTCGCTCACAAGCATGGGTCTGAAATTCCTTTCTAAGATGGCTGCTAATAGGTTTCAGAAGATTATAATGAAATGCATTCATAAGAATCAGTATGGTTTCATTAAGAGCAGAACAAATCCATGACTGCATTGGTTGGACATTTGAGTATCTGCATCAGTGTCATCAGTCAAAGAGGCCAATTGTGATTCTCAAATTGGACTTTGAGAAGGCCTTTGACTCTGTTGAGCATGAAGTTATCTTCCAAATTCTCAGGCACAAGGGTTTTAATGAGAAGTGGATCCTATGGATGAAGCAGCTACTTGCCACTAGTACTTCTTCTGTCCTTCTGAATGGTGTCCCTGGGAGGAAATTTATTTGCAAAAAAGGAGTAAGGCAGGGGGACCCTATTTCTCCTCTGCTTTTTGTGATTGCTGCTGATCTTCTGCAATCAGTGATTAATGATTTGTTTAGCAAGGGTATCCTAAAGCTACCTATTCCTTGTCATGATCAGGACTACCCTGTCATTCAATATGCTGATGATACCCTGATCATCCTTCCTGCTGACAGGCAGCAACTTTTAGCCCTGAAAGATATGCTCTTGGTGTTCTCTCAGTCCACAGGTCTTGATTTCAACTACCATAAATCTTTTATCATTCCTATAAATGTTGACAATGCAGTCATGACAGATCTTGCCACTGCTTTTGGATGCCAAATTGGAAAGATGCCTTTTACTTATCTTGGTTTGCCTGTGGGTACTACAAGGCCAAAGATGGTGGACTTTATGCCTCTTGTGGATTGTATGGAGAGGAGAATGAATGCCAGCTCCTCCTTCCTTAATCAAGGTGAGAGGCTGCAGTTCTTGAACTCTTCTTTGTCTTCCATGCCAATTTTCTTCATGAGAAGTCTGGCTGTTCCTGCTGGCATCCTCAAGCAGCTGGAAAGAATTCAAAGACAATGTCTGTGGAGAAAAAATAGGGAGGAGCCTGCACCATCTCTTGCAGCTTGGGATCTGATTTGTAGACCAAAAAACAAGGGTGGTCTTGGTATTTTGAACCTGGGTGTTCAAAATGTGGCTTTGCTTCTCAAGCATGCTAATAATTTCCTCAACAGGAAAGATCTTCCTTGGGTGTCCTTAATTTGGGACTCATATTATTATGATGGAATGCCCCAGGGAACAACTTCTTGTGGCTCTTTTTGGTGGAAGGATATTTGCAAGGTCTTACAGAATTTTAGGGACTGCTCCTAGGTGCAAGTAAATGCTGGTGACACTGCTCTTTTCTGGTCTGACAATTGGAATCTTGGCAATGAAGTTTCTAGCTTGCAATCTAGATTCCCAAGATTGTTCTCTTTTGCCAAGGATCCATGGATTTCTGTTAAGGATATCTTCAATTCTCTGGATCTGTACCAACACTTCCACCTACCTTTGTCTGCTCAAGCTTTTGATGAGTTAAACCTAATAAGAGATATGCTAGTCTCCCATAGAAGAGATGATTCTTGTAAGGATCTATGGTTATGGCAGGGCTCTTCAAAGGTTTACAAACCCAAGCTGTTCTATGGTCATGCTTTTCAGAATGAAATTTTCAATCCCTTGCTGTGCTGGATCTGGAAATCATCTTGCACTATTAAGATCAAGGTTTTTGCTTGGATGCTCATCATGGATAGGCTCAACACTAAGGATATGGTTGATAGGAGGCACTGGCACATGGATGATGGTGTAACTTGTAGGCTCTGCCCCCTTCAAGTAAGAGAAACCAGGGAGCATCTCTTTTTTAACTGTAACTTCAGTGTCAGAGTTTGGAATTATTTGCAGATTGATTGGCCGGCTGGAAACTCAATGTCTGATTTGGTCATCCAGGCAAGGAGAAGTTTTGATAACCCCTTTTTCACTAAAGTAGTGTTTATTGCCTGCTGGAATATCTGGATCATCAGAAATGCCAAGGTCTTCAGAGGTGAGAGGGCAAGTTTCAATAAATGGAGAGGAGCTTTCAAGCATGACTTAATTCTGATGCAGCACAGAATCAAATCTATCTACAAGGATGACTTACTCAAGTGGATTTCTTTCCTGCCCCTTAAGTTTTTCCTTTCTCCTTAGTTTTTTCTTCTTCTTTACCTTTGGTTACCTCTTGTAATCATGTTGTTGTAACTTTTGTCTAGTTTTAATAAGGTTTTGAATGTTGTGGGGGTTTTGCCCCATAGTTCACAGTCAAAAAAATGGATAGTGGGGAACAAAAGAAGGCATGGAATAATTCACATTTATGTTGTCTAACCAAACAGGATAGCATGACACAATTTCACATATATGATGGCTAACTAAACAGGATAGCATGACACAATTTCACATATATGATGGCTAACTAAAAAGGAAGGAAAGACATAGTTCAAAATATGATGACTATGTAAACAAGATGACATGATAGCGTGATATAATTCACGGATAGAATGACATAATTCAAAATATGATGACTGTAAACACTAAACAGGATGAGATGATATAACTATATGATGTATTTATTTAATGGGTTGGCATGCCATAATTCAGATAGATGATGTCTATGTAAACATGATGGCATGATATAATTCAAATATATGATTTATATACTAAGCAAGTAAGCAGATGGCAATCACATATATGATGTAAAAACTAAGTAATGCAAGACAACATGCATGACATGAGTAACATAACCCTGCCAAGTTTGAGCATAGACCTCAGGGAGGAAATAGGACTGGTCATCTGTCTCTGATTCCTCCTCTGAGGAGCTATCTGTAACCAGCAAGATGTCTGCTTCAGCAGGTAGCATTGTCTACTCTGAATACCTTGTCTTCACTCCAGATAGTTCCATCACCGCTTCAAATGGCTGATGCACTGGAAGAGTAGTTGAATATACAAACGTTCTCGACAAATCGAACACGTAATACAAAAAAAGGATAGTATGATATACTTCACATATATGATGATTGGCTAAACAACATGCATTGCATAATTCACATATATAATGCCTTGCAACAAGATAACATTGCATAATTCACATATATAATGTCTTGCAACAAGATGACATTGCATAATTCACATATATGGTAATTAGACACTAAACAGGTGGCATTCACACAAAGCATGTCTAAACTAAGAAAATGACATAGCAATGCAAGACACCATACACACGATATGAGCAACATAACCCTGCCAAGTTAGAGCATACACCTCGGGGGGGGGGGGGATAGGACTGGTCATCTGTCTCTGAATCCTCCTTTGAGGAGCTATCCGTAACAAGCGAGATATGCGCTTCATCAGATAACATAGTCTGCTCTGAAGACCTTGTTTTCACTCAAGAATTTTCCATCACCATGTCAAATGGCTGATGCACACAAAGAGTAGTTGAATGTACTAACATTGTTGAAAAATGTAATACGTAATGAAAAAAAGGATGGCATGATATAATTCACATATAAGATGACTGGCTAAGCAGGATGGCATTGCAAAATTCACATATATGATGCCTGGCTAAACAAGATGGCGTTGCATAATTCACATATACGATAAAGAAATTAAACAGATGGCATTCACACAAAGCATGTCTAAACTAAGCAGATGACATATTTGATGTATAAAGTAAGCAATGCAAGGCACCATATGCATGATATTACCAACATCAGCATGCCAAGTTAGAGCGAAGACCTTAGGGGGGAAATAGGAGTGGTCTTCTCCTTCTGAATCCCCCTCAGAACAGTTATCTTCCTCTTGATTATAATCCGAAATGGGTGGAGGGGGGCTGCCTTTGCACCCACCATGGAGTGACGTCTGCATGAAATTTTATAGCCACACAAGGCTCGTGTCTTTTGCTCTACATGTTCAGTTCCATTGTGTACAATAACTAACATGCATAGGAATAAAACATAGTGAGATTATGTAAGGAGTGCATGCAGAAATCCAGAGTGATGGTAGCAACCTGTGGATAGACCCAAAACCAATGATAGTAGGCAGATAATGGTTTTAATTAAAAAATGTAGATAATGGCTTCTTTACTGCTTGTTTCCCACCCAACATGAAACTCATAGTAGACACTAGAGATTAACAAGATAGTAGATAGATACTATTGATTACGGCCCCGATATGTACCCCACAACCATTTAAAAACTCAAGTTTGAGCATTAGTTTGGAGCTAACTCGGAGTTTAATTGGTGAATAGGATGATAAAGTAGCATGTAATATTAATCGATGCATAACATAAGCAGAACCGAAAGAGTGCGACCCCTCTTGCGGACCCGTGTAGTCCTCGAGGTCATCTGCTCGGTTGATGATGGTAATGCAGTTGTCGTGGCTCCCGGCGGAGGGGAAGAAGATCTGAGGCGGAGAAATACAGTCTGGAGACCGAATCCCTACTGTGGTGGACCCTTCTGTGGTTGGAGCAGCTGAGCTGGGGTGGACGACGGTGCAGCAGGAGCGGGACAAACCGCACAAGGTTTTCTTTGAAAACTATCTGTAAGAGAAGTAATTCTGTAAGGGCTCGTTTGAATTGTAGGATTCTAACAACGCAGGGATAGGAAATACACAGGAATAGGATAGGAATGCACGTGCAAAACAGTGAATTTAGAAACACAAGATTTGTGCCAATCTGGGTGTTTGGTTCACAAGAATTGGAAGATCACAGGATGGAAAGAAGCATGGTGAGATTAAGTCAAACCACAAGAAAACATACAATTATAATGATATTATGCTACTATCTCTTAGTCTTGTGCTTCATGAATGGGAATTTGAAAAGGAGGACAAGTGGATATTAAATTTCCTACGGTTTTTCTTTCAAGGAGACACTAAACGAACAAATCCTACAGTTTTCCTTTGCTCAATTCCTTTGAACCAAATGCATGAATAGTAGTACCATAGGAAACTTTCCAATTCCTATGTTTTTCCTTCACTTTTCCTTTCAAGCAGTGGCGATTCTAGTAGGCAGGCTTGAGCAGGGAAAAGCCTACACTCAAAAAATGTTTTTGTGCTACTTCTACTACCTTGGACCCAGGCCACTGCCCTACTAGCTCAACTCCCAGGCCCATTGTAACGCCCACGATGCGGCTATATCTTCCACGTGTCGAAGCACGACTTAGAGGCATAACCTCATTGTGGTTTTGTCGCAAGAAGGGTCATCTTCACACAATCCCATGTAATGAACAAGAAAGGGATAAAGAGTTGGCTTACAATCACCACTTCACCCAAATACTTAAATAAACCATACATCAATCAGAGTACACACATAGTCCGACTACAGACGAAGCCAAAAGAAAAGAAGATAACCCAACTGCTAGATCCCCGATCGTCCCAACTGGGCTCCACTACTGATCAACATGAAATGAAATGTAGCAACGACCAAGATCTTCGTTGAGCTCCCATCTGAGCTCAGTTGCAGCACCTGCACTGGTATCATTGGCACCTACAACTGTTGTGATAGTATCTGGTGAGTCACGAGGACTCAGCAATCTCAAAACCCGCGAGATCAAGACTATTTTAGCTTATGGGTAGGAAGTGGTAATGAGGTGGGGTTGCAACAAGCTCTAAGCAAATATGGTGGCTAACATACGCAAATAAGAGTGAGAAGAGAAGCAACAAAACGACCGAGAAGCTAGAAATGATCAAGAAGTGATCCTGAAACTGCTTACGCACAATCATAACACAGAGACCGTGTTCACTTCCCGGACTCCGCCGTAAAGAGACCATCACAGCTATACACGCGCTTGATGCATTTTAATTAAGTCAAGTGTCAAGTTCTCTACAACCGGATATTAACAAATTCCCATCTGCCACATAACCGCGGGCACGGCTCTCGAAAGTTTATACCCTGCAGGGGTGTCCCAACTTAGCCCATCACAAGCTCTCACGGTCAACGAAGGATATTCCTCTCCCAGGAAGACCCGCTCAGTCTTGGAATCCCGGTTTACAAGACATTTCGACAATGGTAAAACAAGACCAGCAAGACCACCCGACTGTGCCGACAAATCCCGATTGGAGCTGCACATATCTCGTTCTCAGGGCACAACGGATGAGCAATCCGTACAACTAAAACCAGACCTCCAGTTTCCTTGAGAGGGCGCTGCAAAGGGCTCTAGTTTGGACCAACACTCAGAGGAGCACTGGCCCGGGGAGGTTAAAATAAAGATGACCCTTGAGTCTGCAGAACCCAAGGGAAAAAGGCTTAGTGGAAAATGTTAAAACCAATGTTGGGCCTTGCTGGAGGAGTTTTATTCAAAGCGAACTGTCAAGGGGGTCCCATAAATCACCCAACCGCGTAAGGAACGCAAAATCAAGGAACATAACACCGATATGACGGAAACTAGGTCGGCAAGAGTGGAACAAAACACCAGGCATAAGGCTGAGCCTTCCACCCTTTACCAAATATATAGATGCATTAATTAAATAAGAGATATTGTGATATCCCAACATAATCCTGTCCATCATGGAGCAATCTTCGACTTCACCTGGAACTAACAATGCTATAAGAGGGGCTGAGCAAAGCGGTAACATAGCCAAGCAATGGTTTGCTAGGAAGGGTAAAAAGGTTAGAGGCTGACATGGCAATATGGGAGGCATGGTAAACAAGTGATAGGTAGCGCGATATAGCGATAGAATGAAGCAACTAGCAAGCAAAGATAGAAGTGATATCAAGGGTAATGGTCATCTTGCCTGAAATCCCGCAAGGAAGAAGAATGAGTCCAAGAAGAAGACAAACAGACGTAGTCGAACGAATCCTCACAACTCCGGAACGAAACCGAAGCTAACAGAAGCAAACCGGAAAGAAGCAAACAACATGGTAAACACACAAGCATAAACGTGTCATGATGCACAAACAAATATGATGCTTGTCCGATTTAATGAGGCATGGCATGGCAATATGCACAAACAACACTACAAGTTAAGTGGAGCTCAATATGCAACGAGTTGCATATTGATGAAACACCACATCAATTATTTATTTCTCCCTCGTTTAGGAACACAACAATATTACATGTTGTTATAAACATGGCAAGAGGTGAAACATAATTAAACTACCTATCTAGGCAAGTTTAAGTGAGGCCGGAAACACAAACAACAATTTTGAAAAATCCCCATGTTATTTAGCAATGTAATGCAACAACAATTTTAAACATTTTAAATGTTGTTATCATGATGCGGATGACATATACAGGTTATATGCAATTTTTATGAAAACATTGAGATGAGCATGTTATGAAGCATTTTGTCACCATGGTGGAAAGAAGAGATGCCACGCGATGAATCCGAAAATGATGCCACGACAACATATCGGTACTGGTAGCTCATGGAGATATTGGTGCAAAAGGAAGTGTGCGGATGTGCAGAACATGCAAAAGATGGTGGGGTGATCCCGGTTACCGGGTTCCCACGGGTCGACGGCATGGCAAACAAGGAGGAACGTGCATAAAGCAAACGGGCATGGTGAAAACATACAGCTCATCTCAGACAACATGCATTCATCCACGGGTCATCGTCTCGGCGGTTATACCTTCGAAGCGTGCATTTTCGAAGCGGATCGGGTTCGAAGCGGTGTAGGGGAAGTAGTTGTACACGGCGGCGGCGGTAGTTGTTCAGGGTCTTGGTGGGTCGTCGTGTCGCCGTACATGTTCGTCGTGGTACACGGTTCAAAGTCGTACATATCTCATAGATGTTCAGGGTCGCCGTGAGGAACTTGTCGAAACAAGGGTCTCAGTCGTCGGTAGAGGTACACACATTTCGGAGAGGAACTTGTCGTATCCACATAATCGAACTTGGCGTATCGGTAGGGTACTTGTGAACTTGAGGGTCGATGGGGATGGCTGCGGGGTGGAGGAGGCGCTCGGGGACGGCTCGGGCACGGTGGTCGGGTGCAGGACGAGGAAGGGAGACGCGAGGATGAGGCGGGTCGACGAGGCGGCACGATCCACCAGATGGACGGCGCGGGGCTGCAGGATCCGGCCGAAGGCATGGCCGATGGCGCGGCTTGGAGCAGATCGGGCGCAGGCGCTTGGGGCGTGGCGCAGCTGGATGGCGTGGGCGACAGAGGAGGAGGCCGCATGTGGTCGGGTGCGGAGGTGGTGGTGCTGGCCATGGCGCCAGTGCACAGGGAGGGGCGCGGCTCCGAACGGCGACGGGGTGGAGGAGGCCGAGGGGGTCGAGCGAGGGAGATGGTGGCACGAGGGAGGAGATCGAGGGGAGATGGGGATCGGGCGCTGGGTTCGGGCGATGCGTGTGCGTGTGGCGGCGGCACGAGAATGAGAGGGGGAGATCGATGGAGAGGGTCGGGCTAGGGTTATAGGGATTAGATGGGCCGTGGATTAGGTGGGCCGAATCGGCCAGTAGGGCTGCAAAGCTGGCTGGGCCAGTCCGGTGGGGAGGAAAATGGCTAGGGGCCTGATCGGCTTTAAAAGGAAAAGAAACAGGTTATTTCTTTTTATACAAAAAGGGAAGTGTAGATATATTTATTTGGTAAGGCAAATAAATACAAGTTGAGCTCAAAACTGACATGGATCTACTTTGACATATTTCAAAGCATGACAACTTGAACCGGAGCAAATTGGAGAAATATCAAGGTTGGAAACGAGAGTGGTTTTAAATGCCAGTTTGTTTGGGATGATTCCATACGGATGGAATATTTATTGTAGCTCCCTAAAATATTGGGAGGATATGTTATGAAGAGAAATCACCATGTGAATATCCCGCAATTTAGTGGACCATGGATCCACGCAATTTATTTGGTTGAGTTTTTAAAAAAAAGGTTGCATGATGACATGATGCAATGCAAGAGATGCAACAAACAAAACAAATCACACGACGAAACTCAGAGTAGCTAGAAGTCTTCTGGAGCGTCGGTCTCGGGGCGTTACAACACTCCACCACTACAAGAGGATCTCGTCCCGAGATCTAGGATGGCACCGGAGAGAAACGGAAGAGGAAGTGAAGAGGTAAAACTAAGTTGCTTCTTCGACAAAAGAGTGAAACCAAAGAACCTTGAGAGGTTGAAAAGTTGAAAGAAAGAACACAACGGAGTTGAACACAATTGAGAGCACTGTAGTAGAAAATAGAAACAAGGAACACCATGTGAACCTTGGAGGTTACAAAGCTATGAATGACGAGTACAATGGACAAGAAGGAATCGGAACCACTCTGGTTGAAACGAGATAAACAAGGAACAAGGCAAGATCAAATTCGGACAGCACTCCGGTTGAAAGAGACTCATGACTTGATAAGATGAAAGAACTTGAATGAGAACACAACACTCCGGTTAAATGGATGAGCAAGAAAATAATGTGATCTTGACAAAACGAGGTGATGGGTGAAGTGAGCAACATCACAATGCCTCCGGAACAAAAGTAGAAGCTAGATTGATGGAAAGAAAAGAACAGAGAAGAAAATGACATCTTCTGCCACAAATGAACTTGGAAAGCATCCTTGCAAAGAAGAATTGAATGGAGTTGTTGGAAAATCAACAATGAAAAGCACAAGCTTGTTGTGGGCTTATTGCAAACATCTCAAAATGATGAGGTGACAACCGGCCACTGATGGAAACAGTTAATTGGATTGCGATCAACAAGGAGATGAAAACTCCTTTTAATGAGAGAATAGGAGGAAACTTGAATTATCGATAGGCACCACAATTAGCAACATTCCTTAGGGAAGGCTTTAGGTGAAATATGACACAAGATAACTCCAACGAAGAGATTAATGGATTTAAAATACCTCATTCTTGACAACATGTGAATCATGAAACATGAATGGAAATTGTCAAGAATGATATAACACCACCTCAAAAGATAAGGCAGAAAGAATTGCACTCCAAAATGCAAGATGAAGAATGCTTGAATGCCTCAAAACAAAACATGTGTTGAGCACCATGTATAATTTTGAGTATAGATTGGCGGATCATAACTTCGAGAGAAAACTTGAAGAACAATTGAGGAATGAAAAGAATCCTTGACGAACCACCATGTTGAGCCTCCATGAAGAACTCCGGTAATAAAAGGATGATCAAACAAAATGAAAGTTGAAAACACAAGGTGAAGCCTTGCGATGATTTAGATGGAGCTTCGCGATGAGATAATGCGGAAAACTTGGAACTCCGGAAAAGAAAAGATGAAGCATCTCGAACCGAGAAAAATGACATGATGAACAACTCTGGAAATAAGAAAACTAGATCACTTGGATGAAACAATAATAAGAATTACGTTATGCGTATCCTTCACCAATTTAAATTGGTGACAAGCAACGGATTTGGCATACTACTTATTCTCGTAGAAAGGATTAAGAGTGATACATCACAAACTTGAGAAAAGACTTCAACGAACCGCCGGTAGGATTGGAAAGAACAAATGAATCTGTATGATAATGAAGGAAGAGAACTCTTGAACGAACCACCATAATAATATGAAAATCAACGAAGATAAAGAATGAATCGCCGGGAAGAATTGGAAAACGAAGGAAGATACTTGAGGGGATTTAGATACATGAGAACGAAGAGATCATGAACTCATTAGAGGGTATTTGAACGATGCACCGGTAAGATTTGGAGAGCGATAGCTACACGCTGAGAATGAAAAATTATGACATGATGGCCTTTGGAGGAAAGAAATGGAAACAACTCATGAAATGCTCCGGATGGTAAGAAAAGAATTGTCACAATCAAAAACAATTATGAGGATTACATGAAGCTAGAACCATGAATCTCTGGAAGAACGGGTAAGGATTTAAGAGGAACTCTTCTTTGGTCTTCAAAATCTGAGAATGACGACGAGAAACACCACCATGAATTGTTGAGGCACTTCGGAACAAAGAAGAATAGAAATGATGAACCAACAATGAAAATATTTTGAAAGCGATCTTGGATGAAACATTTGATTGATGAGAAATCATTCTTATGTCAAACTTCGAAAAGAATTTGGGAATATCTCCGGGAAAATTAGAAGAGTCAGGTAAGATCCTGGGAAAAGACTTGTGGGTTAGGGCCCACTCAAAAGGAAACACCGTCGAACGATTGATTGAAATAGAGATTACACTGGTAGAATTAAATAGCTTGAAAGATAGAAAAAACCTCGAAGTAACTTGAACGGATTAAGAATAGAAACATGATTCTTCTGAGATATCTTCAGCACTCCGGATACGAATAGAGAGAGGTGAACGATTATGAGATGCACCGGCATGGGATAGCATTTGAAACGAGGAAAGGGGCATGATCAACACCGAAAGCTTGGATTGAATCCACCGGAGAGAATATGAGGATGAAGAATGATAAACTCAAAGCTCCGTTAGTATCTTATTGAGAATCACCGGATAAGATTATTGACGGGAAAAGAATGGAGAAGCTACACATCCATAAGATGGATACTTGATTAAGATATCTGAGTCCTTGAAGAAAAGGGTGGGAGGGCGGGAAAACAAAGGCAACTTGGGATAGATGGAATGGATATCGTTGAGAAAACTTAGAAATGATCTTGCGGATGTTGAAATGATTGTATCCACTTGAAGAGAAGCACGCTGGTTGGAAAGAATTAACATGACAACCTCAATGATCAAGAAGGATTAGCACTCCCATAGAAATATGAGAACACAATTTAGGGAAGGTATGGATCAACACTTGACATCGAAGCAACTTGAATACCACAACTCAAAACAAAACAAAGGATTTGGCCTGCAGAATAAGCCAGAACAAACATATGATAGAGATTTCGTCCGAAGTTTTCGTGGTGGGGCCCACACGGGCTCGATCGTACAGCACCATCATGTACAAGGCAGTGCACATGACATACGAAGCATCCCCGAACCAGCATAGCCAAGGGTTCTTTAAGACACAACGAGACCACTGTAAAAAACGACCGTGGATAGGCAAACCACTAGACGTCGAACCCCAATCTCATATCATGCATCTGTCGGAAAGAAAAACTAGAGCTACTTGAATTCCCACCTATAAAACTCCCGAAACTTTCTGGTTATGCAATCTGGTGTTGGGGATATAGGGGAAGCAATATATATCTCACCACAAAACTAACAATCCCTACATCCAAGTTGTATCCATCCGTCAACACATAACCAAGAAACCTTCGGAAATCATGTACCTCAACCTTCGAAAAGCATTCGTTATACGAGCTATGGCAATACTCCCGAACTCCCCAATACTGGGTGGCGTCGAGGTTATCTCACCAACAACTGCATAAAAGGGATTTTCGATGTCGGCAAAACTCAGGTATTCCAGAACCGCAATGATAAAATTATGATGACAACACCTCGGAGCTCAACTCCCCGGGACACTGCCACAACCCCTAAATGTCAGGAGGCACCAAGAACAATGTTCTCGTCATAAGAATATTGGAACGATCCCAAGATACCCGCGTGATCCTAAATTGTTTTAGTGAAATTTGAGGAGAGGAAAGTCAAAACATCTACGTTAGGAGGCCTCACCAGAGCGACGAAGAGACTGAGGAGTAAAAAGAACCGTATGCTTCGATACATATAATCCTAAGACTCAAAACATTTTTGTTCTAGACTCAACAACGTCAGCGATTCGATCAAGCAGGGGGGCTCCTAAGTCGGGGATGGCTCTGATTACCAACTTGTAACGCCCACGATGCGGCTATATCTCCCACGCGTCGAAGCACGACTTAGAGGCATAACCGCATTCTGGTTTTGTAGCAAGAAGGGTAATCTTCACACAATCCCATGTAATGAACAAGAAAGGGATAAAGAGTTGGCTTACAATCGCCACTTCACACAAATACTTAAATAAAGCATACATCAATCAGAGTACACAGATAGTCCGACTACGGACGAAGCCAAAAGAAAAGAAGATAACCCAACTGCTAGATCCCCGATCGTCCCAACTGGGCTCCACTACTGATCAACATGAAACGAAATGTAGCAACGACCAAGATCTTCGTTGAGCTCCCATCTAAGCTCGGTTGCAGCACTTGCACTGGTATCATTGGCACCTGCAACTGTTGTGATAGTATCTGGTGAGTCACGAGGACTCAGCAATCTCAAAACCTGCGAGATCAAGACTATTTAAGCTTATGGGTAGGAAGTGGTAATGAGGTGGGGTTGCAGCAAGCACTAAACAAATATGGTGGCTAACATACACAAATAAGAGTGAGAAGAGAAGCAACGAAATGACCGAGAAGCTAGAAATGATCAAGAAGTGATCCTGAAACTGCTTACGCACAATCATAACACAAAGACCGTGTTCACTTCCCGGACTCCGCGGAAAAGAGACCATCATGGCTACACACACGGTTGATGCATTTTAATTAAGTCAAGTGTCAAGTTCTCTACAACCGGATATTAACAAATTCCCATCTGCCACATAACCGTGGGCACGGCTCTCGAAAGTTTATACCCTGCAGGGGTGTCCCAACTTAGCCCATCACAAGCTCTCACGGTCAATGAAGGATATTCCTTCTCCCAGGAAGATCTGATCAGTCTCGGAATCCCGGTTTACAAGACATTTCGACAATGGTAAAACAAGACCAGCAAGACCACCCGACTGTGCCGACAAATCCCGATAGGAGCTGCACATATCTCGTTCTCAGGGCACAACGGATGAGCAATCCGTACAACTAAAACGAGACCTCAAGTTTCCTTGATAGGGCGCTGCAAAGGGCTCTAGTTTGGACCAACACTCAGAGGAGCACTGGCCCGGGGGGGGGGGGTTAAAATAAAGATGACCCTTGAGTCTGCAGAACCCAAGGGAAAAAGGCTTAGTGGCAAATGTTAAAACCAATGTTGGGCCTTGCTGGAGGAGTTTTATTCGAAGCGAACTGTCAAGGGGGTCCCATAAATCACCCAACCGCGTAAGGAACGCAAAATCAAGGAACATAACACCGGTATGACGGAAACTAGGTCGGCAAGAGTGGAACAAAACACCAGGCATAAGGCCGAGCCTTCCACCCTTTACCAAATATATAGATGCATTAATTAAATAAGAGATATTGTGATATCCCAACATAATCCTGTCCATCATGGAGCAATCTTCGACTTCACCTGCAACTAACAACGCTATAAGAGGGGCTGAGCAAAGCGGTAACATAGCCAAGCAACGGTTTGCTAGGAAGGGTAAAAAGGTTAGAGGCTGACATGGCAATATGGGAGGCATGGTAAACAAGTGATAGGTAGCACGGCATAGCGGTAGAACGAAGCAACTAGCAAGCAAAGATAGAAGTGATATCGAGGGTAATGGTCATCTTGCCTGAAATCCCGCAAGGAAGAAGAATGAGTCCAAGAAGAAGACAAACGGACATAGTCAAACGAATCCTCACAACTCCGGAACGAAACCAAAGCTAAGAGAAGCAAACCAGAAAGAAGCAAACAACATGGTAAACACACAAGCATAAACATGTCATGATGCACAAACAAATATGATGCATGTCCGATTTAATGAGGCATGGCATGACAATATGCACAAACAACACTACAAGTTAAGTGGAGCTCAATATGCAACGAGTTGCATATTGATGAAACACCACATCAATTATTTAGTTCTCTCTCGTTTAGGAACACAACAATATTACATGTTGTTATAAACATGGCAAGAGGTGAAACATAATTAAACTACCTATCTAGGCAAGTTTAAGTGAGGCCGGAAACACAAACAACAATTTCGAAAAATCCCCATGTTATTTAGCAATTTAATGCAACAACAATTTTAAACATTTTAAATGTTGTTATCATGATGCAGATGACATATACATGTTATATGCAATTTTTATGAAAACGTTGACATGAGCATGTTATGAAGCATTTTTTCACCATGGTGGAAAGAAGAGATGCCACGCGATGAATCCGAAAATGATGCCACGGCAACATATCGGTATCGGTAGCTCATGGAGATATTGGTGCAAAAGTAAGTGTGCGGATGTGCAGAACATGCAAAAGATGGTGGGGTGATCCCGGTTACCGGGTTCCCACGGGTCGACGGCTTGGCAAACGAGGAGGAACTTGCATGAAGCAAACGGGCACGGTGCAAACATATGGTTCATCTCAGACAACATGCATTCGTCCACGGGTCATCTCTCGGCGGTTATACCTTCGAAGCGTGCATTTTTGAAGCGGATCGGGTTCGAAGTGGTGTAGGGGAAGTAGTTGTACATGGCGGCGGTGGTAGTTGTTCAGGATCTTGGAGGGTCGTCGTGTCGCCGTACATGTTCGTTGTGGTACACGGTTCGAAGTCGTACATATCCCGTAGATGTTCAGGGTCACCGTGAGGAACTTGTCGAAACCAGGGTCTCGGTCATCGGTAGAGGTAGACACGTTTCGGAGAGGAACTTGTCGTATCACGTAGTCGAACTTGGCGTATCGGTAGGGTACTTGTGAACTTGAGGGTCGACGGGGATGGCTGCGGGGTGGAGGAGGCGCTCAGGGACGACTCGGGCACGGTGGTCGGGTGCAGGACGAGGAAGGGAGACGCGATGATGAGGCGGGTTGACGAGGTGGCACGATCCATGAGATGGACGGCGCGGGGCTGCAGGAACCGACCGAAGGCATGGCCGACGGCGCGGCTTGGAGCAGATCGGGCGCAGGCGCTTGGGGTGCGGCGCAGCTGGACGGCGTGGGCGATAGAGGAGGAGGTCGCATGTGGTTGGGTGCGAAGGCGGTGGTGCTGGCCATGGCGCCAGTGCACAGGGACGGGCGCGGCTCCAAACGGCGACGAGGTGGAGGAGGCCGAGGGGGTCGAGCGAGGGAGATGGCGGCGCGAGGGAGGAGATCGAGGGGAGATGGGGTTCGGGCGTTGGGTTCGGGCGATGCGTGTGCGTGTGGCGGCGGCACGGGAATGAGAGGGGGAGATCGATGGAGAGGGTCAGGCTAGGGTTATAGGGATTAGATGGGCCGTGGATTAGGTGGGCCGAATCGGCCAGTTGGGCTGCAAAGCTGGCTGGGCCAGTCCGGTGGGGAGGAAAATGGCCAGGGGCCTGATCGGCTTTAAAAGGAAAAGAAACAGGTTATTTCCTTTTATACAAAAAGGGAAGTGTAGATATATTTATTTGGTAAGGCAAATAAATACAAGTTGAGCTCAAAACTGACATGGATCTACTTTGACATATTTCAAAGCATGACAACTTGAACCGGAGCAAATCGGAGAAAGATCAAGGTTAGAATATTCGGAAACGAGAGTGGTTTTAAATGCCAATTTGTTTGGGATGATTCCATACGAATGGAATATTTATTGTAGCTCCCTAAAATATTGGGAGGATATGTTATAAAGAGAAATCACCATGTGAATATCCCTCAATTTAGTGGACCACGGATCCACACAATTTATTTGGTTGAGTTTTTTTTAAAAAGGTTGCATGATGACATGATGCAATGCAAGAGATGCAACAAACAAAACAAATCACACGACAAAACTCAGAGTAGCTGGAAGTCTTCTGGAGCGTCGGTCTCGGGGCGTTACACCCATCTACAAATGAACAGCTCAAACGCGCAGAGATAAATAATGATGTCGTTCAAGAGACCATCATGGATAGCTAAGTTGCCTGGCACCTCACTGCATGTCATATAGTAGGAGAAACGGATCATATTTCACGTTATCTCGTGTGCTCAGTGGACAATATATATAACATGTAGAGTAAAAAAGTGATGCAACAAGTGTACAACCTCTTTGGCGAAGCAATGTCGATCTCAGCGTGATTGGTTTAGTCGGTGAGGATGCTCCGGCTGATTTGGCTGTCAGAGGAGGGGAAGATCATAGGCGTATGGAGATGGAGCCCGGAGTACTGCTCTGTTGTGATGGAGGGTTTTGACGTTGGAGCAGCTCCACTGAGTTGTACGACGGCGAGGCTGAAGTAGGACAAGAGAGACAATGTTAACCTGAGTGGAATTCTAATACATCTCCAATGGATGCCGTAAAATACATAACCACAAAGTGCTAGATGTAAAATACATCAGCCGCTCACCTCTGAACTTGACTGGTGAAACTGAACTTAACTGTCGAAACTGAATTTTGCTGTCGAAACTGAATTTTACTGTCGAAACCGAACACGCTAGTAGCAGAAAAGCCGTAGCAGCAGCAGCAGCGCGTGTGAGAGCCGGGGCAGCTGGTCATGTAGCAGCATCTCGGGTAGCAGCTGCAGTGACAAGATCCTAAGCTTCGGGATGCCCAAGGCACCCCAAGGTAATATTCAAGGAAGATCCAAGCAACTAAGCTTGGGGATGCCCCGGAAGGCATCCCCTCTTTTGTCTCCAACGTTATCGGTAACCCCACTTGGAGCTATGTTTTCATTCGTCACATGATATGTGTTTTGCTTGGAGAATCAATTTATTTTGTTGGGATTTGCTTGCTGTTATTTAGAATAATGTTTTTCATCTTTATTTCAATAAAAGTGGCAATTATAGCCTTTGCCATGCTTATTTTGCAAGTATACATGTTGCTGTTTCAAACAAAAAGTTTATCGCTGTTGCAAAAATTCCCTAGAAAAGTAAGAATGTGATAAAATGCTGAAACTTTTTGAAAAATAATCTCTGATACATTTTTTAAAGTGTGGTATTTTTTCAGAATTTTTGGGGTTAGGGAAGTATGATGAATCTTGCATTCTTTATAGACTGTACTGTTTTGGCAGATTGTTGTTATGGTTGCATTGTTTGCATATGTTTGCTTGTTTAATGATTCTATTTGAGGATATGACTATTAAATATGCAGAGGCATTTAGTATTCAATGTTGAATAATAATTTTAGTAATTTTCTACAGTAGAGAATGATAAGGTTTTGCACTGATTTATACTACTTATCTCATTAGTTCTTGTTGAGTTTTGTGTGGATGAAGTTTTTGAGATTTAGGGAAACCATGATATGAGAGGAATTAAGGAGACACAAAAGCTCAAGCTTGGGGATGCCCAAGGCATCCCAAGTTAATATTCAAATAAGTCTCAGGTATCTAAACTTGGGGATGCCCCGGTAGGCATCCCACCTTTCTTCTTCAACAATTATCGGTTAGTATCGATTGAGACTAAGTTTTTGCTTCTTCACTTGAGTTGTGATATTCTTAGAATGTCATTTTATTTTTATTTTGCTTGATGTTTTAATAAAATTCTTAGAACTGAAAGTTTTTAAATAAAATAGAGTCCTCAATTAGTTTTCAGGGAGGCTAGGTAAGCGACATTCACATCCCATCAACGAAGCTCTTTTCTATGGAATTGCTCTAGTGCTTCACTTATATCCTATGAGTGAATTGTTGACTAAATTGAATGTAGTGAAGTTGAAATCATATCATGCCTAGTGGTAGCTTCACATTGGGTTTAGAAAGTGAAATCTTTTGAGGCTTGACAATCACAATATTGGTCATACAAGCAATTCATGAATAATTAGTATAAGGAAGAGAACTTTGACATACAAATACACAATCTTGGAAATATTTTGTGATTGTGAGCCCCCATAAAAATATTATATGCCAAAATTGTTGACGTTGAAGAAGGAAGACAATGTAATGATTTATGTTTGTTGATATTCACATAGAAGTTATATTGTCATAGATCCTTCAATGTGGTGCTTTGCCCCTATCTATGCTAGCCAAAAATTCCGCACCAAGTAGAGCTACTACTTGTGCATCCAAAAACCATTAAACCCAAATCTTGTTTTGAGAGTCAACCATACCTACCTACGAATTGAGCAAGATCCTTCAAGTAAGTTGTCATCGGTGCAATAAGGCAATAAAGATTGCTTCTAAAAGTGTTAGATCATTTAGTGTAAGAGAAAATTGAGCGTTGTACGAACTTGTGATGGCAAAGAATAAAAGCGACAAATTGCATAATAAAGGTTGCTATCATAAGGGGCAATATAACGTGACGTTATTTTGCACTAAGAGGTTGAGCATACAAACAAATAAGCGCATGGCAACCTATGCTTCCCTCTGCGAAGGGCCTATCTTTTACTTTATATATTTACTTTTATGCAAGAGTCAAAGTTTTTATTTCTATTCCTTTTTATTTTTCTCCTTTGGCAAGCATCATGTGGTGAGGAAAGATCTAGGCACATATGTCCAGCTGAATATGGGTAGCATGAGTTATTATTGTTGACATCACCCAAAGGTGAATACGTTGGGAGGCGAAATTATAAGCCCCTATCTTTCTATGTGTCCGGTTGAAATGTTTTGCTCATGTGTATGCAGTGAGTGTTAGCAATCATAGAAGACTATATGATGGTTGAGTATGTGGAGCTCTTACTTAGACTCTGTTGAATAAGTTGAATTGCAATTGTTTGGTGACTAAGAACATAGGTTGTTGAGTTTCAAGAGAATTCATTATTTGAACCATAACATGTGAATTGGTTGCTACTATAACATGAGAAGTTTTATAAGAAAAAATTGCTGTTATGATGATCGGAAAAGTGATTGAAATTATCATTGTTCAAACTTATGCACTTTGCTAGCATTCACACTTCATAAATTATTTCTTTTATCATTTACCTACTCGAGGACGAGTAGGAATTAAGCTTGGGGATGCTGATACGTCTCCAACGTATCTATAATGTATGAAGTATTCATGCTAATATACTATCATTCTTGGATGTTTTACAATCATTTTATAGCAACTTTCTATCATTTTTTGGGACTAACCTATTGACCCAGTGCCCAGTGACAGTTGCTGTTTTTTGCTTGTTTTTTACATCGCAGGAAATCAATATCAAACGTAGTCCAAACACCGTGTAACTCCTTGGAGAATTTTGATGGACCAGAACACCCAGGATGGGCCAGAGCAGCACGTGGGGGGTGCCCCGAGGGGGGTACAACCCACCAGGGCGCGCCTGGGCCCCCAGGCGCGCCCAGGTGGGTTGTGCCCACTTTGGTGGCCTCCCGCTGAAAGGATCGAGATGGACCTAGAGGGGGGGGGGTGAATAGGTACAATTACAAATTTTAATTATTACTAAGCAATTTTAGGCAATAATGCGGAATATGAGAGTGAGCCTAACAATTGCAAGAGTAGTACTAAGTGCTAAGCAAGTAACACATGTATGAAAGGAAACAAGCACAATATGAGATAAGTAAGAGCTAAGAGACAAGTAACCACAAGTAGAGAGTTAGGGTTAGGAATAACCGCAACTCCGGGAGACGAGGATGTATGCCGATGTTCACTTCCTTGGAGGGAAGCTACGTCACCGTTAGAGAGGTGGATGTTACCATGAAGGCACACCAACGCCACGAAGGCTCACCCTATTATCCCTTTGAGACAACACCACGAAGGCGTTTCTCAACCACTAGTGGTAGACCTTGGGGTGGTCTCCAAACACTCACAAACTTTTCCGGGGGTAATCATAAAGGTCAATTCCTCTCCGAAAGATTCCTTCCGCCTAGGAGTCTCCAACCTCCAAGAGTAACAAGAACGATGGGGAAAATCTCAAGACTTGCTCAAATCATGAATTCCTTTTGTGCAAAAAAAGAGAGGGAGTGGATCTATCACTTGATCGGACAACTTCTCTCAAATGCTCTCAAATCCCTTGGGGATCTAAGATTTGGTGTGGAGGAGTGAGAGAGAGAATAAAATGTGTTCTAGGGTTTGTTAAAAGTGAGTGGTCAGTCCTCTCCCGTGGGGAAGAAGGGCTATATATAGTGTGAGCACAAATGTGGACATCATAGCATAAGTGAATGGGCAGGCCGGACATCCGGGCAGGGTGGTCGGACATCCGGGCTGGCGAGGCACTAGAAGAACAAAGGAGAAGCCAGGAGAAAAATAGAGGGGCCGGACATCCGGAGCAAGGCCCGTATATCCGGGCGAAGCCCGGACATCTGGCAGCAACGTGCAAACCTACTGGAGTTGGGATGACAGGGAGCCGGACATCCGGGGAAAATACCAGACATCCGGCATGGCTGGGAGACCCGGACATCCGGGGTGCTGCCCGGACATCCGGCGTGAGCGTGAAGACTTACTGGTGTCTAAACATCAGTGACCCGGACATCCGGCTGGCAGCCCGGACATCCGGCATGGGAGCAAACAGAACATGTGCACAAAGTATTTTTGTGTGACCCTAAGTTTTTTATTGAAGCAAGGAATTATTGTAACTTGAGCAAGTCTTTAACTAACCCTACCGATCCCCTCTTAATAGCGCGGGACCCTATACTCAAGAAACCAAATATCAAATCAATTTTTATGCTTTATCCTTGAGTAAAATCACTTGTATGCCCTTGATCCACACACTTCGATGAGCCGGGGACTAACACCTGAGATTCACTTAACAACCATTGTTAGTCCCCTACATGTATATTGTCATCAACATCAAAACATGATGTAAGGGCATGATTGCACTTTCAATCTCCCCCTTTTTGTTTGTTGATGACAATCACACATGTAGTATCACAGTTGTAATAAATAGTCTTAGCATTGACAAATATGAGAGCAAGAGTACAAAGTAAGTTGATGTTTCTATTTGTATTTGGCTCCCCCTCATTGTGAGCATGAGATGAATATGTTAACACATGGACAAAACAAAATCCATATCCACAAGGTAAACAACATAGACTCACATGATCAAGATAATAAGATAACAACATAGTCTCACTTAGTCTCACTTGATCAAGACAATAGCATAGGTAGCAACATAACAAGTTCATAACAAGTTCAAATAATAGTAGGGCTAACACAAATAGCTAATACATCAAGTATGACCACATTAAGATACTACTTCTCCCCCTTTGACAACAACAAGTAAAAAGGGGCGAAGAGCTAAACGCACTCGGTCACTCCTGGCGGATGTCATCATGATCATCAAAGAACTCAGGATACTCGTCATGAGATGGGAAACCGAAGGTAGAGGTGGACGGAGCCACGGGAATACGACCATCATCACTCATGGGACTCCCACGGTTACGGAGGCGCTGCTTGAGCTAATTCTTGGAGATGATGAAGCACTTCTGAACATCATGATTTTGATGACAGCTGAAAGTGATTGACCTCATGATAGAAGATTGAGCCTTGCTGAGGAACATGGCAAGGCGTCCATGAGGAGCTGGCGACGAAGATGGAACAGAGGAATCAGTGCGTTGAGTCCCACCAGCAGGCCTCTTAGACTGAGAACGAGCAACAGTCTGAGCAGCAGGCATCACACGCATGTGAGAAGCAGGCTTCCAACTAGAATGAATAGCAGTCTTAACCACCTCAAAGGGAGCAGTGTGATCAATCAGAGCCTGAATGAAAGGAGCATGAGGAAACTGGCGCGTCTGAATGAAACTACAAAGACGGATCTCATGCCAAATGAAATGGGCTATGTCCAGAAGCTGAGTGGGTTTGTCATGCATATGAACCATCAAGTCAATGCAATAGTGTAAGCCCTTGAGCGATCTCCATTCTTAGGATAGAGAGTGCGGAGCACACACTGATAGAGGATGTAGTAAGGAGCATGGAAGATAGATAACTCATTGAGTGGATATGCAAGTTCTTCTTTAGAGAGCTGAGAGGTAGGTTTGACAAGTGGCAAGCAAGCATCAATCGCTTTGGGCTTGTGCTCAGGATCAATACTGTGGATGCAATGGCCAACACTGGAGAGACCCAAAATCTAAACAAACCTGTCATAGGTGATGCTCATAGTAGTGTTATCAGTCATCCAGGTGAGAGTGTTGTTCGGACCAAAGAAACAGGTGGCATAGAACTGTAGAATGGCAGCTTCATTCCAATCACACCTGAAGGTCATTGTGGGACCAAGGGTAATATCATCAATGATCTTGACCGGATTGTTAGGGAACATGTCAGGATTCTCACGCAGGAATTTGAGATCCAAGTATGAGTGAGAAGCAAGTCCATGCCCATGAACAAAACTGGAATAGAGATCCTGCTGCATTCGAGTCCGGAACCGAGGATCCTCCACATCAGCCACTATCGATGTCAAAACCGGCGGATCTCGGGTAGGGGGTCCCGATCTGTGTGTCAAGGCTGATGGTAATAGGAAGCAAGGGACACAGATGTTTACCCAGGTTCGGGCCCTCTCGATGGAGGTAAAACCCTACTTCCTGCTTGATTAATATTGATGATATGGGTAGTACTACCACGAGATCGTAGAGGCTAAACCCTAAGAGCTAGCCTATGATGGTACGAATGTAATTGTGATCGGCCTTCTAAGGACCAACCTCTCCGGTTTATATAGACACTGGAGAGGGCTAGGGTTTACATGGAGTCGGTTACAAGGAAGGAAATATAATATCCGGATCGCCAAGCTTGCCTTCCACGCCAAGGAAAGTCCCATCCGGACATGGGCCAAAGTCTTGAGTCTTGTATCTTCACGCTTCAATAGTCCGGATGTTGCACACAGTTCAACTGTCCGGATACCCCCTAATCCAGGACTCCCTCAGTAGCCCCTAAACCAGGCTTCAATGATGATGAGTTCAGTGCGCAGTATTGTCTTCGAGATTGCAAGGCGGGTTCCTCCTCCGAATACTCCAAAGTAATAATCGAACACTCAAGTCGTGTCCGGATCTGAAAAATGATCTTCGCATACCACCGTAGAGAGAATGATATTTCACAAATGCAATCTGCTGACAACTTTTTCTGGTGACGTGACACGTTATTATGATCGGATCCATTATTCAAACCGTTTCCCCACAACCAGCTACAACGCATATTACGAGGCGGTTTCTGTGACACGTCTTGTCAAGGCAGAGATCATGTCCCCTTATTACGAAATTCTCATCAATACATGTATGGGTAATCTCACCACGCCTTTAATTGTGGCGCTTGGGAAACAAGCGATTTCCAACGGGCAAGTGGGGAGGCGCACCGCTTCCGGTGCCTCTATAAAGGGATAAGATTCCCCCATTTTCACCCACGCCTTCTTCCTCCTTTGCCCACTCTTGCCCCCTCGAGCCCCAACACCCAAGCCCAAGTCTTCCCCGCACAACTAAACATGTCCGGAGCAGAAGGCAAGTGGGTGGCTTCCATCGTCAAGGAGAAGCACATTGCAAATCTTTGGGCGGCCGGATACTTGGCCGCGGACATAGCGCATAGTCTACCAGATGCCGGGCAGGTCATTCTAACCCCAGGACCCCACGAGAGGGTCGTATTCGTCGCCCACCTCGTCCGTGGACTGGGATTTCCACTCCATCCCTTCGTACGCGGGCTCATGTTCTACTACGGGCTAGATTTCCACGATCTAGCCCCAAATTTCGTCCTCAACATCTCGGCGTTCATCGTCGTGTGAGAGGCCTTCCTCCGCATCCGGCCTCACTTCAGCCTATGGCTGCAAACTTTCTGCGTGAAGCCGAAGGTGGTAAGTGGCCAACAGGTGGAGTGCGGAGGGGCCATGGTGGGCAGAATGCCCAACGTCACATGGCTCGACGGCTCCTTTGCGGAGACCGTAAAAGGGTGGCAATCGGGGTGGTTCTACATCACCGAGCCACGTGGCGCCGACTGGGCAGCGGCCCCCGAGTTCCGATCCAGAGCCCCCATGCGGTTCACCTCCTGGGAGAAGAAGGGCCTGTCCTGGGGCGATTCCACGGAGCTGGCCGGACTCCAAACATGCGTCAAAAGCATGAAGGACCAGAACATCAAGCTTGTCAACGTGATCCAGGTCATGCTCGTTCGCCGGATCCTGCCCTGCCAGAGGCGGGCAGTCAATCTATGGGAGTTCATCCCAACCGAGCACCAGACGCTCCTAAGGCTCTACGACATGACACACAAAGGCGCATGGAAGGTGCTATTCAAGGCCTCCGAAGTGCCTCCTCCCACATCCGAGGACCGCGGGCTTCACGCCGCGTGGGCTCCTAGGCCGGTGAGTTTTCAGACTGACACCCGACCCAGTTCTCCCCAATATATTCATGGGAGTGCCTTAAGTAGTTGTGCATATTTGCTTCAGGATTACGTGGAGACAGCGGAGCGGGTTTACTGCCCGGCTCTGCTGCCAGAAGGCCCAGCAAATGCTCTCCTGACGGAGATGCTGGTCCCGGCACCGTACAAGGTGCCGGAGAAGAAGGCCGAGAAGAAGGCCCCGGGGACCCGAAAGGGTCTCCAGCGTAAGGTCGTGCCAGAAGCCTCGTCCGAAGACGACGAGGCGGACTCCTCCCACGAAGGGGAGGAGGAAGAAGAAGAAGACGCCCCATCCGAAGAGGATGGGGGGCACCGGGGGAGCGAACCGGGGGGGGGGGGGGCGAAAAAGGTCCTTGGCGCAGGGCCGTCATTCCCCTGTCGTTCGATGATGACGAGTCGGATTCCTCCCGCGGAGGCGGGGGGAATCAAGAAGAGATCCTACCTCCTCCCACTGGGGGGAGAAGAAGAGAAAAGCCGCCCCAAGAGGGGAGGCTGGGGCGTCCAAGAAGGGGAAGGGTCCCCTTCCGGACTACTCCGCCACGGCCGCTCTCATCGAGGAGGGGTGGCTGCCCAGGGGGAAGCCCCTAGCGCGATCGTAAGTGTCTGGGGAGGCTGGGCGTCCAAGAAGGGGAACGGTCCCCTTCCGGACTACTCCGCCACGGCCGCTCTCAGCGAGGAGGGGTGGCTGCCCAGGGGGAAGCCCCTAGCGCGATCGTAAGTGTCTGCATTCTATCATGACTTCACTTCACAGTTTTTATATTTATAATGCCGAACATATATGCAGTTCGGCCAGGGATTGCCCCGAGGTATCCTCCTCCGGGTCCCTCAGCAATTCGGAGATGAATTCTCTTCCGACGGACACTACTCCTCAACCCGCGGACGACATGGAGGTACTATCCCAAAGGTTCCTAGAGCGGGGGGAGGTGACTCTGGAGACGCCCCGAGGCGGGGTCCCAGACGTCGGACACGCGGGGTCCAAGATCCCCGCGGATCGTGTCGACGAGAGCCACGGCCAGCCGGGTTCTCAGCCGCACACAATTCCGGAACCTTCGATGGTTCCGAACTCAGGCGGGCGACCCCTCGCTAGGGAGGGTGGGCCGTCTGTGTCGCGGACTTCCGTTGCGCATGAGGCGCCGGACGGTCTGCTGGAAGCGCTTTGTGGCGCTTCCTTGGATGAGGGGCACCGTACTCTTATGAGTACGATGATTCAGAAGGTTTCGTCCGCCAAGAGCGGACTAACCGAAGCTTGCACAAGCCTCCTAACAGGCTTTGAGGTAAGTAATAAATATGTGCAAAATTACCACCCGATAGGTAGTAGCCCCTGATACTCTGTTTTGCATTTGGAAAGAAAAGCCGAGCAGAGGGTCAATTATAATCCGCAGGAGTCTAATCATAAGTATTATTGTGAATAAGCAGGCTGTGCTGCTTGCTGCTGCTGCCCGTACTGCCGAGGTTACCGATCTGAAGCGGGACCTGGAGTAGGCGCAAGGAGAGCTCGACCTCACGAAGAGGCAGCTCGAAGAGAACAAGGGTAAGTAATTCCCGCTCTTATGCATTTAAGGATAGGCAAAATTGGTGGGTCTAACACCTAAGTGTCGTGATCGTGTAACAGGGTCCACCACCGAGGTGGCGTCCCTGAAGAAGGCGTTGTTCAAGGCCGAAGAAAAAACGGCCTCGGAGTGTAAGGAGCGCGAAAAGCAAAGTGTTAGAGTAGGTGAGGTACAACAAGAGCTCCAGGACCTCGGCAAGAAATGCGAGTCCGTGGAGCATGATCTGAAGGCGAAAGAGGCCGAGCTTGCGAAGGCCCTTGTGAATTTGAAGGACGCCAAGGCCGAAGCCGAGAAAGCACAGCAGGAGATCCAGGAGGCCAAGAAGATAGCAGCAGGTAAGAAGTTCTTTATGCAAAGCAAACATGTGGAGGATGCATTTCTTTTACTTACTCGAATTCGGAGCTCTCCAGGGGTGTTGGCAGATCTGCCACGCAGCGTATCAGATGCTGCGGAGTTCTACGGTGCCCAGGAGGGGAACTCAACGAAGAAGCTGTTCTGGTCCCAGTATGCTGGGGCCGAACACCCTATGCCTCTGAGTGACCAACTGAAGCAGTTGGTCGAACTCCATAGGGCGGCCAAACTGGCTATGAAAGGTTTCATAGTCCGGATGTGGCCTGGTGAGCTCATGCCCAGTAGCTACTTCGGCCTGATCAAGTGGATGGTGGATGCCTGCCTGCGGCTTGAGGTGATCAAGCGATCCGTGTGCATCGAGGGTGCCCGCCGAGCCCTTGCCCGCGTCAAAGTGCATTGGGGCAAGATGGATGCGGAGAAGCTGGTCAAGGACGGGCCATCGGAGGGCAAGGCGCATCGCCATCCTGAGCTGTACTATGATGGCGTTATGAAGGGTGCTCGTCCCGTGGCTGACGAATGTACCAAGGACACCATATTTGAATGAATTCACTTCTGCCGTGTTTGTATTTCAAGGACAAAGTTACTTGTGCTATGTAGCGCTTTTGTTATTTAAAATATTACCTTCTGTGCGGCTGTTTATAAAATCCTGAAAGTAGGCCAGTCATCGGCTTCCGCCCCCACGTGACTAGCGCTGGGGTGTTTGTGGAAAACCCGGACACTCTTTATCCAATTATTTGGTCCCTTAAGGAGGTGTCCGACGCAGCGAACGAGGCAATCAAACTATGCGGCTTTATAACTTTCACTTAGCCATAGAATTCTACAATTTTAAATTTTGGCGAAGCCCCTAGAATCCGGAAGGCCGAATTGGGGTGCTATATACGCCTAGATCAGACAAAGCCGATTTATCGCCTAAAGCGGAAAATCTTTAAGGATTTTAGTACCTCTCGAACAGCGACCAGCTCTCGCCACATCATGCGGTCAGTTTTCGGCTTTCTCTACTGAGGTGCTCGTCCGAAAGAACCGGGACACAATCGCAGTAGTTCTCCCTGCGCTACCTTAGCCGATATAACGGAACGTAAGGCACCAAAACAAGGTAGCCGGGCTATCCCAACTGTAGACCCAAGACATGATTTGGAGCTGATGCATATAGTGCTATAAGTTCGGGGTGCCGCACTATTGAGAGTGGTCAGACTTTTATTTGCCATATTACGGGGCGCCATGAGAAGCCCCTAGCAAACTGACTGTACCAAGGTGTATGGATGCAAAACCAAATAAACATTTATAGGAGAAAGAATGCTCCAATAAGAATAATAACCTGACATTCTATATAATCTCCCATTGACGAAAAATATGTTTAAGCGTATGTTTACAATGGATGCATTAAGCAGAGATAAAAATAGGACTATTTGACATGTCCTATCCAGGGGCAAGCTGTGTACAGATAGATGAAGCAGGTATAATGATCGTAAATAGATTCCACCTGGGTATTTCCTTCTGCGCACAACGTCTGTTGCCTCCTTGGATGTCTCTTCCATATGAGTCCGACAATTCGGCTCTTCTGAGGACGCTGCACTAACGCGGTGTCCTGAAAGGTAAGAGGGAAAGAGTATGAAGGTATTTAGCGGTTAGCCGCATTATCGACTGAGTCGTTGATGCGCCTCCGCCTATGCCCAAGGTATCTTGAGTGCGTAATTGTGTACACGTGGCACGAATGCTTCTTTGGAGGGGCTTGAGCGGAGGCCGGACTGCTAATCACGATCTTGATATTCATGATGATCCTGTTGCGGGGTGCTCCGGACTCGTTTGACAGTGCTCGAAGCTGTTGCCGGATTGGTTTGTCGGAGGAGGACACATTGTACTTCTGCCGCAAGGGCTACCGTATGCTCTTCTGTTCGAAGGGAGCGGTCCATATTTCCGTTGACAGTGATGACCCCGCGCGGTCCCGGCATCTTGAGCTTGAGATATGCATAGTGTGGCACCACATTGAATCTAGCGAATGCGGTTCGTCCGAGCAGTGCGTGGTAGCCGCTGCGGAAAGGGACGATGTCGAAGATTAGCTCTTCACTCCTGAAGTTGTTTGGGGATCCGAAGACTACTTCCAATGTTATAGAGCCCGTACAGCGGGCCTCTACTCCAGGAATAACACCTTTAAAGGTAGTTTTAGTGGGCTTGATCCTTGAAGGATCAATGCCCATCTTGCGCACTATGTCCTGATAAAGCAGGTTCAGGCTACTGCCGCCGTCCATAAGGACACACGTGAGGTGGAATCCGTCGATGATTGGGTCTAAGAGCAATGTGGCTGAGCCGCCGTGATGGATGCTGGTAGGGTGATCCCTACGGTCAAAGGTGATCGGACAAGCTAACCATGGATTGAACTTGGGGGCGACTGGCTCCATCGCATAAACGTCCCGTCGTGCCCGCTTACGTTCCCGCTTGGGGATGTGGGTGGCGTAGATCATGTTGACCGTTTTCACCTGGGAGGGAAATTTCTTTTGTCCCCCCGTATTCGGACGCCGGGGCTCATCGTCATCGTCGCTGTGCAGCCCCTTGTCCTTGTTTTCGGCGTTTATCTTGCCGGCCTATTTCAACACCCAGTAGTCTCTATTGGTGTGGTTGGCTGGTTTGTCCGGTGTGCCATGAATTTGGCACGAGCGCTCTAGTATGCGGTCCAGACTGGACGGTCCCTGATTATTTCTTTTGAACGGCTTTTTCCGTTGTCCGGACTTAGGTCCGCTGAATCCGGCGTTGACTGTCGTGTCTTCAGTGTTGTCGCTGTTGTTCCGTCTCTTATGTCTGTTGCGTCGTGGCTTGCTGTTAGCATCGCGGCCGTCCGAAGTACCTGAATGTGGCGTGGTGCCGCTGTGATCCAACCAGCTATCCTCACCCGCACAAAAACGGGTCATTAGGGTTGTGAGAGATGCCATAGACTTGGGTTTTTCCTGGCCAAGGTGTCGAGCGAGCCACTCGTCACGGATATTATGCTTAAAAGCCGTCAGGGCTTCGGCGTCCGGACAGTCAACTATTTGGTTCTTTTTAGTGAGGAACCGAGTCCAGAATTTCCGGGCTGACTCTCCGGGCTACTGAGTAATGTGGCTCAGGTCATCAGCGTCCGGTGGTCGCACATATGTGCCCTGGAAGTTGTCAAGGAATGCGTCTTCCAGGTTTTCCCAATTGCCAATAGAATTTGCTGGCAGGCTGTTTAACCAGTGCCGGGCTGGTCCTTTGAGCTTAAGGGGGAGATTGATTGCGTGTAGATCATCTCCGCGGGCCATGTGAATGTGGAGAAGGAAATCTTCGATCCATACTGCAGGGTCTGTTGTGCCATCGTATGATTCGATGTTTACGGGTTTGAATCCTTCTGGGAATTCATGATCCATCACTTCATCAGTGAAGTAGAGGGGGTGTGCGGCGCCTCTGTGCCGGGCTATGTGGCTACGCAGGTCGGATTGTTCTGGGTTGCTATGTTCAGCCCGGTCGGACTTGTTGATGATGTATCCGGCGCCACGGTCATCGTTGCGCACTAGGGCGCGCCCCCTCGATCCGTAGATCGATCTTGGCTGTCCTGCTTTGTTTTCTAGAATATCTTGCAGGTCATGCCTGTTTCCCTGAGCCATAGTGTATCGACGTGGGGGTGCAGGCTGGTATCCGGGCTGGTATCCCGTTTTATCCCGGCCACGGGGTGGCCGGTCAGCCGTTTGGCGTTCGAGTCCATATTCCTCGGCTGCCAGGACTTCGGTCCATCTGTCTGTGAGCAGGTCTTGATCAGCTTGGAGTTGCTGCTTCTTCTTCTTCAGGCTCCTCGCAGTGGCTATAAGCCTACGCTTGAAGCACTCCTGCTCTACAGGATCCTCAGGCACGCCGAATTCGTCGTCGCTGAGGCTGATCTCATCTTCGGAGGGGGCATGTAGTTGTCCTCCTCCGGGTATGCGTCTATCGCCTGTTCTTCTGGGTTGACCTGCTCATCTTCCTATTCGGCCTGCTCGAAGGCGGGCTGGTCAGGGTCATATTCTTCTTCGGCGCCATCCGAATTATTTTCGTCTCCGGGGCCGGTGTTGCTATGGCGGGGCTTGGAGCGGCGCCGACGACGCCCATTCTTTGATTTTATTCCCGAGGGGTTTTCCTTCGTTGCCTCGTCGCCATTAGTTTCCTTCGGAGTGTCCACCATATACATATACATATATATATATATATATCATATGAGGAGGTGGTCGTCCACCACCCGGTGAGCGGTGGCTCCTGTAATTCTCCTACATCGTCGTCCATACCATCGATGTCTTCGGAGTCGAAGTCAAGCACGTCGGTTCGATCATCGATCGTGGCAATGAAGTGGGTGGTGGGTGGGCAACGAATTGCGTCGTTGTCTGCTTCCCAGTCGAGCCGGACATAGTTCGGCCCGGAGTCTCCTGACAAGGAGAGAGACTTCAATAAGTCCAACATGTCGCCGAAGGGCGAGTGCTGAAAGACGTCCGCCGCGGTGAACTCCATCACCGGAGCCCAACCAGGATCGGCGGGCTCGGGGGCGCGTGGACTGGAACCTGCGTCCGGATATGAATCCGGGGGTCCAGAGTCATAGGCTCCCTCAGAGGTGAGACCTGTGCTCGGCTCCATCGCTGATGAGGGTACGGCCTGCAGGGCGGGGTCCAGCCCTCTGTTCTTGGGCGAGGCAACCTGCCCCGGATTTAGATCCGAGGCTTCTGCCGGGGTGATATCCCGAGTAACGTCTGACAGCAGGTCTAAGCCGTGCTCATCGTGACTGTTTGGCGCTCCTGGCGCTGGCCCGAATCCGTCGAAGATCAAGTCTCCGTGGATATCTGCCGTGTAGTTCAGGTTTCTGAACCGAATTTGATGGCTGTGGGGCATATCTATCGATCTGCTCCAGGCGGCCAAGTGAATTGGCCCGCAACGCGAAACTGCCGAACACGAAGATCTGTCCGGGGAGGAAAATCTCACCCTGGACAGCGTCGTTGATGACGATTGAAGGAGCCATCGAGCCTGACAGAGACGGCACAGAGGAACTCTCAATGAAAGCACCAATGTCGGTGTCAAAACCGGCGGATCTCGGGTAGGGGGTCCCGATCTGTGCGTCAAGGCTGATGGTAACAGGAAGCAAGGGACACAGATGTTTACCCAGGTTTGGGCCCTCTCGATGGAGGTAAAACCCAACTTCCTGCTTGATTAATATTGATGATATGGGTAGTACAAGAGTAGATCTACCACGAGATCATAGAGGTTGAACCCTAAGAGCTAGCCTATGATGGTATGAATGTAATTGTGATCGGCCTTCTAAGGACCAACCTCTCCGATTTATATAGACACCGGAGAGGGCTAGGGTTTACATGAAGTCGGTTACAAGGAAGGAAATATAATATCCGGATCGCCAAGCTTGCCTTCCACACCAAGAAAAGTCCCATCCGGACACGGGCCGAAGTCTTGAGTCTTGTATCTTCATGCTTCAATAGTCCAGACATTGTACACAGTCCGGCTATCCGGATACCCCCTAATCTAGGACTCCCTCAGCCACCATCTCATATTGATTGACATCCTGATGAAACATAAGATATTAAACTGCCCCCACAGTTTTGAAGTCGTGAGGACAGCGATCCCCGCTATCAGGAAGCTCCATAGAGATGTGACGACCATGGACAACGGGCATTGCAGAACCACGAACTTGAGGCACCGACGCCCTCCTAGTACTAGGCTTGGACTGACCAACGGAGTGTCTTGGTGCACGGACCTCCTCTTCCTCCCCAACATAGTCCGCATCATCAGAATCCGAGTTCGACGGACTAGTGGATGGTGCCCGCTTCTTCTTCTTGGTGGTGGTGGTCTTCTTCTTCTTAGGCCGAGCATGCTCATTGGAGTCGGTTGAGCCTTGCCGGCGAACAACTGGAATGGATAATGAGAGATCCTGATGAGATGGAGCCAACAAGTATGAACAAGGATAAGACAAATTAAACAATGGGATGACCATTTTTGAGCATGACCATAGAATAAGTCCAGTGGTAGATCAAAAATGTGACATGACCATGATTTAAATTGATTAGCCGAGTTCATTGAAGATTTGTAGGCATAAGCAAGAGACACCAACACTCAAGAGAGACATAGTCGCCAAGATATGCATGAGAGAGTGAAACCCTAAGATTTTTGCGGTCTCCATAGAAGTAGAAGGGAGTAGAGATAGAATCCATACCCCTGGAAGAAGGCTCGGGGCGATCGGGGCCGCAGTTCTTCGTCCACGCCATGAGGAACTCCGGCGGTCACTCCCACACTACACCGGTCCCTCCCGAGGGATTCACAACACAACCCAAGAAATGGGTTGGATAGAATCGTAGATCAGGAGGAGGAGAAGCCGAGAGCAGGATATCGGGGCCGGAGCTTGGAGGAGAGGGCCGGGGCAGCACCGGAGTGACACCCCGGCGGCAGCGGCTGTGAGGCACGATGGGGAAGAGGAACGGGAGTGAATGGGGAAAACTGCCCCCAACTCCCGAGTCCCTCCCCCTGTTATGTGTGGCTGCGGTTGACGGACCGGACATCCGGGGCCTGGCCCGGATATCCAGCGAGCGGAGGTCAGAGAGCAGAGAAACAGGGGGCAGCGGGCCGGACATCCGCTGAGAAGCCCGGATATCCGACGTGTGAGGGGCAGCCAGTTATAGGATCAGGGCCCGGATGTCCGGTTAAAGGGGCCGGATGTCCGGCAATCCCAGTTTGGGCAACAGAAAGATCTGCTCCAGGGCCCGGATGTCCGGCAGAGGGGCCGGATGTCCGGCCACTGGACAACAAATTGAGACAAGAGAGAGTTTTGGAGGGGCCAACTAATGTGATTTGATATGGACTCCACCAAGGAGTTTTGAGAGGATTATAAATGTGACAACCTGAGTAATTCTAAGGCCATACTAAGATGTAATAACAGCCCTACTAAGATAAGGATGAAAGGTTCACGCAAGCAATGTACAAGCGGTGACCGAGGTCACCATGTTTGAGCATATGTAACATAGTGCCGCAAAGATGTAGACTTTGGGCACATAGTCATGACTCCATCATGTTAAAGCACCATAGTTTGAGAACCATGATAACTTTGAGAGTGTTTGTTCTATTTATGCATTATGTAGGGTGAGAATATTCATGAATTGAATGTCTCCCCCTAAATATATGCCTACATCAAGACAAAAAACATTATGAAAATGCATGCATGGGTACTAGATTTCACATAATGTTGTCAAGCTCCAAGATACCAAGTTCACGCCTAAGTCGACAAAACCTTGCTTCATCCAATGGTTTGGTGAAAATATCTGCAAGTTGCAAATCTGTACCAACATGATCGATGTGAATATCACCCTTTTCCACATGATCTCTCAAGAAGTGATACCTAATATCAATGTGCTTGGTGCGGAGATGATCCTTGGGGTTCTCAGCAATATTGATGGCACTTTCATTATCACATAGGGGAGGCACATGTCTATAAGTGATACCATAATCCTTCAAGGTTTGTGTCATCCATAGTAATTGAGTTGCACAACTGCCGGCTGCAATGTATTCAGCTTCTGCGATAGAGAGGGCAATACAATTTTGTTTCTTCGAGGACCAACTTACCAAGGAGCAACCAAGAAATTGATGCACCGTAGGTGGACTTACGATCCACTTTGTCTCCAGCCCAATACGCATCCTTGTACCCAATGAGATCAAACTTAGCATCCTTGGGGTACCATAGACCCAACTTTGGGGTGTGAACAAGGTATGTAAGAATATGCTCAACCGCCTTATGATGACTTTCCCTAGGGGAAGCTTGAAATCTAGCACACATGCATACACTAAACATGATGTCTGGTCTAGATGCACAAAGATGAAGCAATGAACCAATCATAGAGCAATATTTAGATGGGTCGAAAGGAATACCGTTGGTGTCTTCAGTGAGTACAATTTTGGTTGGCATGGGTGTCTTACATGGACTAGCATCAGTCATACCGAACTTCTCTAGGATATCCTTGAGGTATTTTGCTTGAGACAGGAAAATTCCTTCTTGAGATTGTTGAATTTGAAATCCAAGAAAGAACTTCAAATCCGTATTGAGTGACATTTCAAAATTCTTGGTCATGGAGTCCGCAAACTTCTTGCACAAATGAATGTTAGGAGAACCAAAAATTATATCATCTACATAGATTTGGCATAAGATCAAATCACCCTTGTCCCTCTTAGTAAAAAAGAGTGGGATCGATCACCCCTCTCACAAAGCCATCATCGAGTAAAAACTTCTTAAGATGATCATACCAAGAACGAGGTGCTTGTTTGAGGCCATACAGAGCCTTATGAAGTTTATACACATAGTCTTTGTGATCGGGATCAATGAACCCAGGTGGTTGTGACACATATACTTCTTCTTGTAGAGGACCATTAAGGAAAGCACTCTTTACATCCATTTGATGCAATGTAAATCCATTGAAAGCAGCATAAGCAAGTAAGATGCGAATGGATTCAAGACGAGCAACGGGGGCGAAGGTCTCACCAAAGTCCAAACCTTCAACTTTTGAGTACCCTTGAGCCACTAACCTTGCCTTGTTGCGGATGATTATACCATTCTCATCTCGCTTGTTCTTGAAAATCCATTTTGTTCCAATGACATTGTGTTCAGTAGTTGGCCTCTTGACTAATGACCACACTTGGTTGCGTTCAAAACTGTTCAACTCTTCTTGCATAGCAACGAGCCAATCGTTGTCCATCAATGCATCTTGTACCTTGAGAGGTTCAACACTAGACACAAACGAGAAGTGAGCACAAAAGTTAGTCAACTGTTTACGAGTGACTCTACCTTTTGATATGCCGGTGAGAATTTTGTCAACATCAACACGACCGGCCACTCGAGGCATGATGGAGGTTAGAGTTTCTCGAGGTTCAACTTCATGTCCATCATCCACGTCCTCAACATATGGATCATTAATGTGTGGAGGAAGATCTTCTTGTTCATATTGCATTTGTTGAGGTTCATCATCAATGATTGGACTTTCTTGTTCTTGCCCTTGATGATGATCTTGTTCTTGAGGATTATCATGAAGAGGAACTTGATCATCTTATTTTACTTGAGCTAAGGGCATCGGCTGAGTAGTAGGAACTTGTGATGGTATGGGTGTCACTACAAAAAAAATACACTTCCGTGATGATACGTGTTTGTCACAGTAGGTCGCATTTTTTGTCATGCATGTACATCCATGACGATTTTATGACAGAATCAAGATAGTCATACATGTGCTGTCGTAGAAGTGTTCCATGACATTACCAAAATTATCATCACGGAAGTGTCCACTTCCATGACGATAAATTGTGCTTCACAGAAGTGCTTTCGTCAAGGGTGACCGACACGTGGCATCCACCATAACGGAACGCCGTTAAGCTACCGGGTCCGGTTTTGGATCCGATAACCCATTAACAACCCGGACCAATGGGGATTTTCCATGTGTAAAATCATCATTGGCTGAAGGAAACACATGTCGCCTCACCGTTGGGACAGATGTCATCCGCTCATTGGACAGGAGGCGCCTATGATATGTCGACATGTGGCATGGCCCAACAATGGCCCATTCCGATGAAAATGGCCGGCCCAGTAAAAATTAGCAGGCCGGCCCATATAAGGCCTACTTGTGTCAGGTCCATTTGAGCCCACGGCCCATACGACATGTGCCAATTCGGCCTGCCAACGGCCTGTTAAAGGTTTGACACCATTGCAGCCCATCGTCAGTTCGAGCCCGTTAACAGCCTGCTATATATTTGGGCTCAATATCGGCCCGATGAGATTTCGGCCTGTTAACGGCCCATTCAATGGATGGGCCAATTTTCAGGATGTACATCTTTCGGCCTTTTAGCGACCCATTAAAATGTTGGGCTAATTTCCGGCCCGGTGTGTCTTTTAGCCTGTTGACGGACCATAAATCTGATGGGCCATTTGTATTCGGACCTGAGTTTCGGCCTTTTAGCGGCCCATTTAAGTGTTGGGCCAATTTCCGGCCCGGTGTCACTTTCAGCCTGTTGATGGCCCATAAATCAGTTGGGCCATTTGTAGTCAGACCTGAATTTTGGCCTTTTAGCGACCCATTTAAGTGTTGGGCCAATTCCCGGCCCTGTGTGCCTTTCGGCCTGTTAATGGACCATAAATGAGTTTGACCATTTATAGTCGGATCTTAGTTTTGGCCTTTTAACGGCCCATGCCCTTCATGGTCCAATACCAGCCCGGTTTCTCTTTCGGCGTGCTAAAGGCCCACAACACAGTTGGGCCATTTACAATACGACCTGACTTTCGGCCTCTTAGCAGCCCATGCTCTTCATGGTCCAGTACAAGCCTGCTGTCTCTTTCGGCCTGCTAAAGGCCTACAGTATAGTTGGGCCATATGTAGCCCAAACTTAGTAACTGCCTGTGAAATAAATTGGGCCACCTGTTGCCCGCTTCGATGTCGGCCTGTTAACGACCCGGGAGGTAAGAGGGCCGGCCATTAACTTCCGGCCTAGTAACGGCCCATTAACTTAATGGGCCCACTAAAGTTCGTACATGCCTTTAGGCCAAATTAGATAATTTGAGCCCATTACGACGAGCAATTATGCACAGGACCAAAACCGATCAAGCAAAGGTATGACATATAGGGAATAACGTTGCACATCCAGCATATATTACAGAAAATTACATCCACTGGGCAATCAAAGATTGATGCCAGTGCAAATAAATGAGCAGAACCTAACCATCTACAACGTCACAATCTGCAACCTCAGCACAGATGACGCCCATAAGCATGTGGGCAAGTTCTTGCTGCTTTGCTACACTGTCTCAGAAAACATTGACCAGTTGTTGTGTCGCACGACTCTGCACCTCTGATTCATCCACCATTTCCATCATTGCTTCAACCAATAATTGGTTCACAAATTTATTTTGTTGCATTCGAGACAGAGGATACTGAACAGATTCAGATGGCGATTTTGGCAAACTTGTATTATTGATAGTGGAGAGTGTCTCGACCACTACATCATAACATAAATTAGGACGGGAACCAAACGGATTAATCATGAGTTATTGCCATATTACCTGGCCTAGATTTACTGGAAAGAAACAATGGGGTTGCCTTGCTATTTTTAGAGTTTGTCTTCTTATCTTCAGCAGCCTGCACAAAATTAACACACTAGCATTGTTATCATTGGCCAAGTCAGATAATAGGAAAGCAACATTGACACAACAAACATTTGGGCAACTAGCCTACACCAAATTAACACAATATGGCACAACTATCATCAGCCAGGTAAGGTAATACGAAAGCAACATTGACACAATGAATGAATGGGCAACCAGAGAAGCACTACAATTCCGTAATGTGCGTGATATGAGATAGTACATTCATGTAGCTCAGTATGCAAAACTACTAGGTAGTTTTCCTTACAAAAATCAACATTGGCACCTTTAAGATTTTTCTACAACTAATTTTAGATTAGATAAAGGTTAGATTCACGCTGATTAACAAAATACGTGCTGATGTAAAAATATAGTGATATAACAGGTACTTACATCAGCATTGGAGCAAAGAGAATTCCCGCAAGATATTTTCCTCGAATACGATCCCAATGGAGGAAGTCCTGTATCGTTTAACCTTATTTTCTAAAAGAGAGATGGGTAAGAAACATGTATAAAATATTATCAGAATGCTATAAAATTTCATGACGCGAGGATACGCACACGCTTCTTAGAATGGAGTTGACATTCTTTTGCTGGACTGGAGCGGACTAGTTCTTTGGCCACTGGAATCTGCTTATTATCAGTGGGAGTTGGGTTTCTCTATGCTGGAGCAGTATCTATGAAAAATGGAGTTGGTTTATTATCTCCTGGTGTTTGGATCTTTTGCAAAGACCTGGTTTGTAACCCTTCAGATTCTAACATAGCCGTCTTCCCCTTGAATGCCTTATATAGAGAATGGTGATTCAATTATAAAACATGCTATAGCAGATATGGAATAGGTACTGAAGAATAGAAAGGCATGACATATTGACATGTATTCCCTCCATCCGGAAATAAATGGATGGGTCTAGGCATGTTTTAGTTCTAGATACATCCAGTTTTATCCATTTCCGCGACATGTAATCCGGACGGAGGGAGTATGATGTAAGAGCTAGGGATACGATAGGACAACATAGTAAAAAGAACACTGAAAAACCCACTGCAGAACCAAAGTATTCAAACCCACTAATATGAGATAGTACACTCATGCAGCTCAGGATGCAACACTACCAGGCAGTTTTCCTTACAAAAATCAACATTGTGGCCTTTAATCATACATTTTGCTACAACTAAATTTAGATCATATAAAGGTTGGATTCACGCCGATTAACAAAATACATGCTGATGTAAAAATATAGTGATACACAACAGGTAGTTACATCTACATTGGAGCAAGAGAATTCCTGCAAGAATCTTTCCTCATAAACGATACCATTGCAGAAATTCTTCTATCTGTTAAGCTTATTTTCTAAAAGAGAGATGGGTAAGAAACATGTAGAAAATATGATCATCATGCTATAAAATTTAATGATGCAAGGATACACACACACTTCTTAGAATGGTGTTGACATATTTTTGCTGGACTGGAGCGGACTAGTTCTTTGGCCACTGGAATCTGCTTATTATCAGTAGGAGTTGAGTTTCTCTGTGCTGGAGCAGTATCTATAAAAACTGGAGTTGGTTTATTATCTCCTGGCATTTGGATCTTTTGCAAAGGTCTTGTTTGTAACCCTTCAGATTCTAACATAGTCGTCTTCCCCTTGCATGCCTTGTATAGAAGAATGGTGCTTTAATTGTAAAACATGTGACAACAGAGAGATGGAATAGGTACTGAAGAATAGAAATGCATGACATATTGACATGTATTCCCTCCATCCGGAAAAAATGGATGGGTCTAGGCGTATTTCAGTTCTAGATACATCCTTTTTAATCCATTTTGGCAACATGTAATTCGGACGGAGGGAGTATGGTGTAAGAGCTAGGGATACGACAGGACAACACAACAAAAAAACACTAGTTGAATGTAAAACTGTATGCTAGCGGAATACGTACAGAAATAACTAAGGCAACATACACATGTATGATTGGGAAACTAAGATGGCATTGCAATAGAGCACTAGAACAACACTTCAATGTAAAAAAACATGGTATGGTAGACAGATGAAGTACATACTGATGAATAACAATGCATAAGATATTCAGAAGCATGATGTCCAAATTAAGCAGATGGCATTGCGATAGAGTAGAATGACAGTACTTGAATTTGAAAACATGTTATCATGAATGGAATAGGCACTGAAAAGTAGGAAGGCATGACATATTTACATCATGTTCAGCATGCTAAGCACATGGCATTGCAACAGAGTAGATACACTCCAGGACATTATATGAATGTTGTACCCATATCACTGGCCAAGTTAGAGCAAGGACCTTGTGGGGTGAAGAGGATTCATCATCTTTCTGCAAGTCTTCTGAAGAACTGCCTTTACATGTTCCATCATATTGGGTATCGTTGACATCAAGTTTATTGTCCTTTACATTGCTCCGTGAGGTTCTTGTGGATATATCAGTGTATGCAATTATATCTGACATGCATGGAAGACAACTAGTAGTTAGATTTATGTAATGAGTGCCTGTAGGAGACGACATAAATAGCAGGACTAGGGTTAACTAGCAGCAACAGGTCTCATAAACTAAAGGGAGAACACAAATGAAAGCTACAGAATATGTATCGTTTGTACTCGAGATTAACTAGATGGCACACAAAAGTATTATAGAACAACATAGGTAATACTAGAAGTGGTATAATACTATAATCACCAGCCTGTGGGATAGCATTGGCTGATGGATGATAACTATGGAACATCGTTACCTAAAGAACAAGTATGTTAGCTGAACTATGGAACAACGTTAACTCCTGAACAAGACCCGTAAGAGATCAGCATGAATATACAGTGAAATGTGATGATCTATTTTCCATGCTTAGATGAATAACAAAGCCATAAATGTTGCACACAAGTAAGATGAGGGTACAACCTATCTGGCTGCCATCCATAGGAGTGAGCATCATGTGCTGACTTGTCGATGGCCCTGCAGTTGTTGTGGCTGTCCATGTCGGGTACGCGCATTCGATGCAGGGAACTATTGAGTGGGGACTATAGTTCCCTTTTGGTGTATGCTTCCCTTGTTGGAGCAGCTGCGGTGAGTTGGAAGACGGTGTGTCTGAAGATGCAGATAACGCATAATGTTAAGAACGACATATCTCTTCGATCTGAAGAAATACACTAAGAGATCAACAACAAGGTACGAGAGTGGTCACATGTCTGTTGACTGAAGACTAAATTGGGGTCACATGATTTTATTTTATTTTGGTACTGTCCGATCTACAGCGGATGGCTTGATGGCCATCTTGTGCCTCCCGGCTGACACTGTTCGGAATCTTCCCCGAAGAGCCAGCGACCAAGGGCAGAGCAGCCTGCCTCCGCCATCCGTGGCCCCGGCCAAAACCCCGCTCCCCGCCCCACCGCACTGTCGTGGTTGCGCCGCCCCCGGGCCAATCCACAAAGACTCTCCGTCATCCAGATTCGGCGGCGGCAGTACCTTCAACCCACTCAACTCTAAAAGATAGCCATCTAAGCGCTGCTTCTGCGGCAAACTTGCGGCCCCGCAGCCTTACGTTTGACACCAGCCAACTGGCAACCTAGGAGCTCCGCTGCCTCGAGGGGTGCTGCTTCCCATTGGGAATCAATTGGCCCAGAATAAAAAATTCAGACAACTGATGCCTAAATAAAGTGATTTGAGATGAGGGTGTGACCTATTTGGCGGCATGGTGAAGTAGGCAGGTCCAGCTGCTGAGTCGGTGAGGCCGGCGCGGTTGCGGTGGCGACCGGCAGCAGGGAAAGAGCGATGTCACGACGGTCGACGGCTACGGGGAAGCAGCGCCAGGACTTCGGACGGATCCGAAGTTGGAGCCGCTCCGGCGTCGTGAACAATGGCGGGGGTGAATCGGCTCCGGTACGGTTCACGTGGCCGTCGTCGAGGCAGCACCAGCAACATGGAGTAAGAGGCACATGGCCCAGTGCATGACGGCAAATTGGCAGCGTCTCCGGCATTAGGGAGGAGGGCGGCTATGAAATTGGTGCGGTGGGGGGCGCCATGGTGGTGGGGCTGAGGTTTCACGGCTTAGGAGAAGGGAGCTTCCCAGGGAGAAGGTGATTTGGCGCCCACGAGGTATGAA